>NW_013667354.1:149545-153411 GCF_000517525.1 Limulus polyphemus | reverse complement strand
AGAGTTATAACAATCGCTTCGTTTTCTGGAATAGATTATTCTCATATGGGCATACACAAGTTGTTACATTTTTCATTGCTCGACGATTTTGTACAAGATATTGTATACACAAGATGTACCTGCGCAGGGTCCCCGAAAGTGTTCTGTTTCAAGAGTAAATAACACCAAAATTAAGAGTAACAAATATATTTATTTCTTGCTTTTGAAGTTCATATGTCATACTGTGTTGTAGCCTACTGAGTGCATAATTCTTCTCGTGATTCATGGCATGTGTACGTTTTACTGACGTTACGATAGGACAAATTGCAACGTTGAACGTCCCTTATGTGACGTCATTTTGCTGTCTACTGACTGACTAACAAACAACACACTACTGTATTGTGGTGCGAGAGGTGAATCCTCCAAGCGGCCTTAGGCCCCCTTTCGAGGAAATCACTGGCGCTTTTCCTTACATCAATCAAAAATATTCTCAGAATGCTATTGTATAGCGTATTCCTGACCTCCTAAAAACTGGGGTGGGGGGAGGATAGAGCAGTTGGACTACAACATTTGCCTTTTTGTCTACTTGAAAAACGTAAAATGTCTTATATTTAACTTAATTAAAAAAGTATTGTAAAACGTCCTACATTTACCATTTTTTTACCACTCTAAAATATGGTACATTTAACTTCATTTTTTGTTATGTTTGCTTTCGCTTTTTAAAAATTCTCTCCTTTTAAAATGAGCCAAAGTGACGTTAAGTTTTTTTTATATAAAAAGCACACACAGACACACACACACACACAAAATCGGTGTAGAGAGAGCATATCCCGGATTTAGTATTTTAGGGGCTGATGATAAGGCACAGCTTAAGACACAAGTCTCTCTCTCGTATCATTTCCTACAGTTGGCTTTCCGTTCTGCCAGTCAAGTGATGTTTTGATTACAAGTAGCGAAGTTTTATTGTAGCATTTGGAGCTTTATTTGATCCTTCAGGCCCAGCTGACATCATAGGACTAACTATAAATCCTTTAAGTCAACTAAGACTACTTTTAGTGTCAAGTCAGGTTTACTCAAGTTTTACAATGTTCTCTTCCATCTATAAAAAATCTCTGGCTGAAGATTCTTGGAGGAGGAGCGTGAATTACAGTCAGGACGGAACACGTTTCAATATACGGGTTACGAACGTTTCGGAATACATTTATTCTAACAATAGCGATGTACGAAAGCGAGGTGACGAATGTTTCGAAATATTATTGTTCTAGCAACAGCGAAAGTTTCTAAATACATTTAGTCTATCAAAAGCGAATGTTTCGGAACGCATTTGTTCTACCAACAGCAACGTACGAAAGCGAGGTGCCAAACGTTTCGGAATACTCTTATTCTATCAACAGCGATGTACGAAAGCAAAGTGAAAAATGTTTTAGAACAGGGATTCTTAAACTTTCTCAGCACAAGGTCTCCAGAACATTCTGTATCCTGACTGAGCCCCCACACCCACCCAATGAACTTACGGATACTGAGTACTTTGTATATTTAATAAAGTCCCCCCCCCCGACATTTTCCTGTGTCCCCCAGTTTGGGTACTCCTGTTTACAAATGCATATTCTATCACAACGATGTTCAAAAACGAAGTGACGAACGTTTCGGAATACATTTATTCTACTAACAGCAACGTACAAGAGCGAAATGTTTGAAGATAATTACGTACACACGAGACGCCATCAAACAGATATATAATATGTGAAATAAAACGAACATGAATTTTATTATTGGCAGTAGTGGTTTATTTTAGAATTTTGTTGACTCGCTGCTTTTCCTCTACTCCACTACTTTCCAGTTGCCCCCAGTGGCACAGTGGTATGTCTGCGGACTTACAACGCTAGAATCCGGGTTTCGATACCTGTAGTGGGCAGAGCACAGATAGCCCATTGTGTAGCTTTGTGCTTAATTACAAACAAACAAACAAATTTTCCAATTAGGGACGGCTAGCATATATTATCATTGTGTAGCTTTTCGAGAACACCCACCACCAACCCTTGGACTACTTTTATCTGACTGTCACCCTTATATCGCACCCACGGTCCTAAAGTACGGAGCGTGATGTTAGATTAATGAGACGCGAACTAAGAAACCTCGGATTCATAGTCTGAACAAATAGAATAGTAGAGAAGACATATTTACACATTTATATAAAATAACACAAAACGGAAATAAAGTATTAACATTAATGAACATTCATGATGCAAGAGATACTTTGTTTACAAGCTTAGCTTCTCATGGAATATGTAGATTATGAAGCACTCAACCCCTGTACATAAAAATGTTTTGTCTTAAGCATTGCTTTTGACTTCATTGCTGACTTCTCTTCAGCTCTTAATATATACATTCACGTGATTCAGACATACTTTACTGTAAACATGTAGATAATTATCCATTTTGTAGGTGAATCGAGGGGATTTCTTTGTTGGTTCTCTTTGTAGAAAGTTCTTATTATCGGTATTAATGGATAAAAATCAGGGAAACTTAGTTTATATATTTAAATTATATTAAAATACTCAACGATCAGCGTTGTATAATATACAATTAAAATTATATTTACGAACAGGTAACACCAGTTCAGTCCAATCACAGATTACTGTTGTTATTAGATCAAAGCTACACAATGGCTATTTGCGCTTTGTTTACCGTGAGAAATCGAACCCCAGATTTTAAAGCTGTAAGTCCATAAACGTACCGCTGACCCACTAAGGGATATACAACACATATGAATACAACACATGACATTACTGATGTGAGTTTATTAACGAACAAGCAAAATTACCCGTCCCCAGTGACGGGAAATGTTTAAGTTAATCTACCAATTTAAATTATTTCATGAATTTTAAAAAGGTTAATTGTGTTGTACTCTTGGTTTCACTCAGAGCCAAAGCTCTGAGCTACTTATACCGTCCACCGCAACAAGTAATTGTTGAGCATTTCAGTCATGCTAAGAGTCGCTCCACATTAACATACTGTAGATCTACGTTTTATTAAGTTACGTCACATTTTCAAATGTGTATGATAGTGTGATTAATTCCTAACAATTTAGTATAGAATATCCTGCTTGTAAAATAAAACTTGACATCAACGTTATTCATGTCTGTTCTCCCGTCATTTCAAAAGTGAATGTTGAGCTTTGCCTGCGTGCACAGCTTTTCAAACACAGCACGGGAAGCGGCCGCCACAAACGGGAGACAGCCACCATGATTCGCAATGTATATATATATATATACACACACAAGATCAATATCTTGGCTTTAATCACGTGACATCAGTTAGCAAATCAAAGCAAATAGCATGGGCCAACTGCAACAAATGTTTGTTTGTTTGTAAATTAAGCACAAAGCTACACAATGGGCTATCTGTGCTCTGCCCACCACGGGTATCGAAACCTAGATTCTAGCGTTGTAAGTCCGCAGACATACCGCTGTACCACTGGGGGGCACAACGAATGCATATACACACAACACCTTTAGAGCCTAACTTCAACGAAATTCAGTCAGATCATCACTACTCAGGTGAAAGAACTCGTGCTGGAAATTAAAAAAAAAGATTGAGAGTCAAAACTCAGATTTGACCTCAAGGTGTCAGCGCTTCATGTGGTTTTCGCTATTAAAAAGCTGCACTGTAAAATAATCGGCATACACGTTTTTTACCTAAATTTTGATTAAAACTCGACTCGTGAAAATTTTCAGTAGAGATCAATACATTATATTTTGTTTACTTTTCGTCTTGTATATACATATACATATATATATGTGTGTGTGTGTACTGTATATGTATGTATATTATATATATATATATATATATATATATATATATATAGTAGTATATATATATATATA
>NW_013667354.1:143386-149470 GCF_000517525.1 Limulus polyphemus | reverse complement strand
AAACACTAGATGAGGTCATAACAGTTCGCATTTTTTCCCATCGTCAGATACGTCCCCATCTATGTTACAGGTTTCTTTCAATTAATCATATTTTTCATCCAGAAAATTAATTATTTCGGGCAAAACTGAAAAGTGTCATGATCTTTCCGATTTTTTTTAAGTTCATCCAATCTCACTTCTGTTAATATCCATTGTGATGCGGCACGTCCATCTTCACAGTAAACACCCGAAGTATAAATAATTAGGCTTACGACTGTTGGTGTAATATAATCTTGCATACGTTCGCGTTAATAAATAAATTAACCAATTTAACTCTTAAGTTTAATGATGGGCAGATACTCATGTCACAGCCAGTGAAACTTCATGGCGCCTGGAACCGCCTACTGAGAGCACGTGAACAACTGAAGATCATCGATGGTTATAGCGCATGCGTCAGCGATCAGATTACTCGCACAATGTGTGACGCATTTAGAAACCCATAACACCACTCTCTCGCCCTTAAACCTCCTCGAATTAAATCAGAAAAAAACAACATTTCCAGTTTCTCACTGCCACTTGGAAAATCGAAGTTTACGATTTTACGTTTATTCGAAATATTAAACACCAGTCTTACAGCTTATAAAGTTGATATTTATTTGTAAAATTGCATTAAGCCACAAACTACCAAACTTGTTCGTAAATTCTCCATACCGGTGAGGTCAATTGTCTTGTATCAAATTATTTAAAATAACTAATTTTATACATTAAATAAACAGTGGACTCTAAAAAGAGGAATTAATTGAATTATTGGTGGTATATATATATATATATATATGCGTTACTAGGCGCCTATAACAACAACATAAAAGTGTTTAAAAAGCCGATGGGATCCAAATCCACCCAGTAATTCCAAGGTTAAACAGAAACACCCTTACTTACCTCTGAACAACAGAAAAACTTGTTCTATTGAAATACGTTTAGAGTTGCAAACAATGTTTAATTGTCAGCTTTAAATCGGTTAAGGAATTTTTATAATGACCTTCGCAACAACCTTAGCAACGAGTTACACTTAACACTGGTTTATTTATACTCACATAGTCGGCCGAAGCTACAGCTAAAGCGTTTCTTTAGCCTCTGGATACGCGAAATCGTCGTTTTACTCTCTTTCATGTTAACATCTGTAAAAAAAAAAAGAATAAAATTATACATCATCTTGAGTTAGACATCAAACATTTTAAAGTTGTACAAAACCTTGAAATCTTTATTCTTCTAGAATAATCCACCAAAGAAACAATCAATAGAAGTTTTTCACTTTCAAATATTTCTCGCAAAATTACGCAAGGGATAATTATGTGCTGCTGTTCCTACTTTTTGAACTTAAACACTAGAGCAACGGTCCCAAATCACTTCAACTTAGATAACACTCATACAACCAAGGACGGGGTCTCATTCCCCAAGTACAGTTTTACTTAATTTGGCAATATCATATCATAGTGGGGGCCGCGAATCAGGTTTTCGAGGGCCTGATGTGGCCAGCAGCCATCTTTTTGGGAGCACTAGAATAGTGGGAAAACAGCTAGTCAACAGTACCACTTATGACCTAATTTGTTTGATTGAATACTAGAATTTGGCCGTCACTCTTACACCGTACCCATGGCCCCAAAATGAGGAAAGCGCTTGTATTTTTTATTATTTATTTTTTTGCAGCAACGTTGCTAACCGTGAATCATCTCATTCACATACGAGTACGCTAACCACCGACCCAATCAACGCAAGACAATCCATCACTGAGAAAGAAGTATAAGACAATAATGTTACGTATGTAAATAGCAAAGCGATCAATTTGTATGTAGTCCCCCAGTAGGTCAGCGATAAGCTTAGAACGCTAAAATCCGGAGTTCGATTTCCCGCGGTGGACACAGCAGATAGTCCAACTTTATACAAAGAATATGAACTCCATCTGATAAACCAATAATAAAGGCAAGAAACAAAACTGTAACCAATAGCACGAGCTCGGACCTCTCTATCCCGGAGACTGACCAGCTGCAATAAACTTTGGGCGATTACACTGATAATCAAACTAAAAATATACTTTTGAATTATGAACAAACGTCAACATATACAAGTCAACCATTTGTTCCTGGCCCGGTAAAGCTACCCATGAAAAGGTAAAAATATAAACGTTACTTTTATTTCTCAAGAAATAATCGATTCTCCTTTTAACCTCTTGTAAAATGCCATCTTCTACTGCTGATGAGCAATTAATTCCACAAGATAATCCTTGCGGGTAACCTTGCAAACGTCAATGAGATCACCTCTTACCCTCTCTTTGCTCAAAGTAAAATATGTTGAGAGACCTTACCCCTGTAAGATAACCCTTCTGTCCATGGAACCATCCTAGTAGCCCTCTTCTGGACCCTTTCCAACAAGCCAATATCATTTCTCAGTTATAGAGCCTTCTCTTGTCTTATAATCAGTACGTGTCTATAAATACACTTAAAATTCTATTAGCTTTACTACTAGCCTTGATGGCTTCAGTGACATATATCACTATGACAAGATCCTTTCCTCCAGTCACGCTTTTGAGAAGGTTCCCCATCTGCAAAAACAATGTAAAAGCCTAATTTCTGATCCCCGAGGCACTCAAGGAGTAACAAATGTCCAGTTTGACTTCGTTAATAACAACTTTTTCCTTTTGTCTCACCTAACAACCCTAGAATCCAATCAACTAGTCTTTCCAGAACAAAGGTAATCTTCTGTGTGGCATCTTATGAAGAGGTTTTAAAAATATAAGTACATCAAATCCACACCCTTTCCACTATTCATTCAGTTAACAAGTAACATCCTCGAAGAAAGTTAAAAAAATAACAACAGTAAGTCTAGCTTTGTTAATTTAGTGATACAGCTTCTTCTAATCAGACTAGCTAGATCAACTTCCCTTATACTTGCAACACGTAGCTTTGTACGAAACCCTAATAATCCCTCTGGTGTTTTGCAGAGTTTAAACAAGTCCTAACACAATGTTCATCCCTAGCTACATGGGATCGTATTTGTCAAATATATCGTTATACAGAACCTTACTTGTCCTTCTGACATTTTTCAGAATTTGAACAAGTCCTAACATATCATTAATCCCTAGCTACGTGTGATCAAATTTGTCAAAGATATCTTTGTACGGAACCCTACTAACACTTCAGGCGTTTCGCTGTCACGATTGGTATTATCAATCTTTTACATTAAGTTACAAGTTTTTTTGTTTTTTTTTCATCCTCGGTTATCTATAGGTGAGGGAGGTATCCACACACCCACAGTGTAATATTTCATGTAATCATGACACGAGTGAATTTTTTTTTAAATCATTCAAAAAATTAATAAAAATAAAATTAAAGTGAAAATTGTTTAGAGTACAGTTTAGAGAAACCTACACTTTAGCATCAAACCTTTCAAATAAAAAATATTCAGATGTTTGGGTTTGTCTTAAGTCTTGTAGTATCAATAACTGGTTACATTTGCAACACTTAGTGCACCTAGTTGCTTTTAGTTTTCTGTGAAAGTCCAAAAAAAAGGGCCATATTTTAGAAGTTTAATGCCCCCCCCCCCTATCCCCAGGAAACACGGGTACATCATACGTTATTTTAAATGAAAAATTCTGTAGTTTAACAATACGCCTCTTGTAGTGGTAAATTGTGGTAGCACGTTTGTGCTATATAGAGTGAAAGACACCAACCTTTGATATTTGCATAATTTTCATTCGAGTGAAAAACTGCATTACGCTTAGTAAATTATTTCAAAATGACGGACATACATACCAGACAAAAGATTACTTTTCTTGTTTGTTCCTGTAAAAGTTGTGAGTTTTTCTTCATTCTACCAAAATATGCATACAATTTAAGTCGTGTGAAAGTTAATAATAAATGTGGCTATTTCTTATGATAAAATAATAAAATAGTGTCTGAAAATCTACAGACCCAGAAACAGATAGTTCAGGTTTTGTACAGATACATATAGTTATGGTACTTCGTCATTTTTTAAAATCAAATAAATTTCAAAGATGGTTGAAATTTTTGATACAACACGAAATTCTGCTCAAAATCTCACTAGTTTATTAATTACAGTGAACTTGATAAAGGGGGATATTTCACTAGTTTATTAATTACAGTGAACTTGATAAAGGGGGATATTTCACTAGTTTATTAATTACAGTGAACTTGATAAGGGGGATATTTCACTAGTTTATAAATACAGTGAACTTGATATGTATATAAGGGGATATTTCACTAGTTTATTAATTACAGTGAACTTGATAAGGGGGGATATTTCACTAGTTTATTGATTACAGTGAACTTGATAAGGGGGGATATTTCACTAGTTTATTAATTACAGTGAACTTGATAAGGGGGGATATTTCACTAGTTTATTAATTACAGTGAACTTGATATGTATATAAGGGGATAATTCACTAGTTTATAAATACAGTGAACTTGATATGTATATAAGGGGATATTTCACTAGTTTATTAATTACAGTGAACTTGATAAGGGGGATATTTCACTAGTTTATTAATTACAGTGAACTTGATAAGGGGGGATATTTTAACGTAACTCATCGTAGGACAAAGAAGCAACTTGACTGAATTAAGAACTTTTATATGTTATTTTGAGTGACTTACGTTTATTGATTTGAAAGAATGACATATTGGCTACGTTTCTTCAGGCTTGAGCAAGAATAAGTTACCATGCATGCAGTAGAATAGTTGTGGGAAGAAAACAATCGTGGCTGGACTCAGTCCATTAAAGCTGTTTCCTTCAAAATTGGCCAGAACTTCAGTTGGTTATAGAAAATGAATAATTTATCACAAATTAAAGAAAGAAAAACAGAGTTGTGCTAAAAATTCAGGAAAAAAAAAGACATTAAACGAAGCAGCAGCAAAAAAAAAAACTAATGTTGTTCCAGATAGTCTAAAGACGCTTTTGATAAAAGTTGTGATCGAATCTCCTACCACAGAAATTGTCAAGCAACTTACACAGATAAACAGGACCTTGAACATGCAAAGACTGGGAAAAAAACACCTCACTTGAAGCTATAATTACATCAAATATAAATACTGGGGTTACAAGAGCTACAATTCCTTGCTTTGAAAAGACCACATGTATGTATGAAAAAGCCAAAACATTGTTTAAGGTTGAAAGTAAAGATCGTGAAGACAATTTGTACCATGCAGCAAAACTTCGTGGAGATGATGCTACTTAACCTTGGTGCAGAGGAGGGCCCAGTCCTGGTTACAAGTGTGGCCCTTTATCACATGGAATACGTGGCTTCTTACTTGAGCAAGAGGAATATATCTAAAGAGAAATCCAATGAAGACTAGTTGGAAAATTAGGAATACAACAATGACACTACCAATAGTATATCCACATACATAAATGAGAGACTGGAAAAGGGGACTAAGAAAGCACTATGGAGATAAAGTTGCCATAAAGAAGGAAAGCAGACAAGGTTAATCAGATCTGATTTATGGCAGCAAAGTAAAATTTGGAGATGTGATAAACACTGCATCAGACCTAAAACAAAAGCTGAAGCTAGTAGAATACGATGCAGACATAGAATTGGATGATGTGGGACAAAGAATTAACCCTTGTGAAACTCTTCACCAAGCTGTTTGGAGCCTTCGACAAGCAATTAAATATATTAAGTGAACAAACTCCAAGTGAAGTTAGCCTGCAAGCTTCAGAGGAATTTATTCTCAAGCCTCTTGCTGTGGCAATGAAATGGCTGATTGACAAGAGAGAATTTGACTCGGGTGATCCTGACTACGAAACAACAGAAGAAATCAAACGAATGTATTTATCTTTAGGTGAATCTGTAAATATTCAACAACAACAAAGTCACTTTACCTCTACATTTGGGTCGTGCTATACAGCTTTACCATGACCGATGACCATCACTGATTAAAACAGTGCTCACGGCTGACCAATAGAAAAGAACCATCAACCATTAAAAAATGCTCACGGCTGACAAATGGAAAAGAACCATCACTTATTAAAATAATGCTCACGGCTGACCAATGGAAAAGAACCATCACTTATTAAAATAATGCTCACGGCT
>NW_013667354.1:127873-142754 GCF_000517525.1 Limulus polyphemus | reverse complement strand
ATGACTGAAAAATTTCACTTTTTCTGAAAAGGTGGTGTCTATTTACTTGTGACCACTCAGTGTATATCCTACGATGAGTTCCACATCTTCCTAACATCTACAGCCGAAAATCAGATGGTTGAGAACATCACAAACTACATCCCACCAGAAATAATACTAATGACATCAGGTGGCGCACTGATACATGGTGATGATAATCTGAACATATATATGCAAAAACAACTGGCGGAAAGCAAACCTCTCACTCTTATGGCAAGGGCTATTTTTCAACAAAGTATAAATCATAAAAAAGTCAAAGAAATTGAGATAATTTAACGTGGTGCAGAAAGATAATTGCCTTTGACATCATACATAGTTTGCAAACCATTTCAGAAGTCTGCCAAACGTCCAAAACCAAAATTTATCTCTCACTTTATCATATATGAGTATGCCTTTATCAGATAAAAACGCTTAACTAAAAAAAAAAACACCCCAAAATCGTATTTGTTATATAAGAATATTTTAACATTTTCTATGAAAGAAACTCATTATACCATAAAAATTTATCAGATATCTATTGTGCGTATCTTTCCAATATACAAATATATTAATATTTATTAAACTTACATGACAATACACCTAAAACTTTTAAAATGTTGCAGCATACTTTTGGGGAAAATGTCAAAAAATCTCAAAACTTAAAAAAAAGTAACTTTAAAAACCCACGTACATCAGAAGTGCTACCACAATATGTTATTACAATAGACACGATTTAAAACTAGAGAATTGTTTTTTTAATAATACATGTTGTACCCGTATGTATGGGGATGGGGGGTGCATTAAATACAAAACTGTAGGTCTTATCCTACTCGCTTATTTCTGTCATATTTTGAAATAGGTACCTCAGTTCGTCGACACATCGTGTCTTACAGTAATCCAGACAGGTTAATATTTATAATGCGGATGTTTAGGGTGTAATATTGCATTCAGCATGGTGTGGATATTAGCTCGACACTTTTCTGGGGGTTGGCTACTGGAATAATAATAATAAATTACTCAGGCTTTTTCAAAAATTTAAGATGACATACTTCACCCAATGCAACGACAACCTTCGGTTTGGCACGTGTCACATAACTCTTGTACAGCTAGCTTCACACAGTTGATTTTAAACATTCACCTTAGCTTGTGAAATTGGCTTCTTGCTTTTTTTGTAGACCTAAATTCGTGTGTATTATATATATTATCAAGGAAGGTTCCCATTTTAGTTGCAAATGACCACTGTTACGTCAGGAACAAGCTGTTTAGTTTTCTTCACTACCTCCAGTTTGCGACTGGTAGCCGACTGGGGAATTACCGATTTTTCCTTCTCTGAGGGAATCACGCCTCCATTTGCTTTATCAATACTGTTCAGTATTACATATAAATCTCCCCCTTTTTTTTCAAACAAAAAATATTTTGCTTTGCATGCTTAGGAGAAACTCCACGTGAGAAAGTCCTAATATCCCAGAAGAGGTCAATTGTAGGTCAAATCGTCACGTTTCAACTAAATTGCAAGAGAGCCAGGGCTTTAAATTGTGTAACTACATCCCAAGGGAAAGACAATTGGATAAATAAATTGTTATTGAAGGCCACGAACAGCTACAAAGCACCATCAACTTGTTACTTATCAAAACATTAATTCAGAGAAATATTTAAATTATTCAAATCAATTGCAAATTGAAGCTAGTAGGAAAATCTGTTCACTCGAAAGATGTATGTTAAACAACACATTTTTTACAAAGTAAACGTGACGCACACTGACATAAGCTGATTGGTTGGTTGTCTTTTATGTTAGCGCAAAGCTATTCAAAAATTATCTGCGCTAACCGTCCCTAATTTTGAACAGATATATTATATGGAAGGCGTATGGTAAACAGCGCCCCCCCCCCCAATAACTCTTGGGCTACTTTAATCGTTACTCTTATAACGCACGCATGGCTCCGAAGTACGAAGTGTGATTTTGCGGCAATAGGACGCGCACCACAGACCGTCAAATTCATGATCCGGCTCGTTAACCATTGGGACACGCCCGGCCCCGCACATAAGCAAATCCTTTCCAGCTTAGAATATGTATATTATATTTGAACAGAAAATGCATCACACAGAAACTGTCTTGAAAGTTAAGACAGATCCGTCAGCCAAGTAGAGAAACGTGTGTGTGTGTGTGAAGTAGAGGGAACGTGTGTGTGTGTGTGAAGTAGAGGGAATGTGTGTGTGTGAAGTAGAGGGAACGTGTGTGTGTGTGTGTAAAGTAGAATGAATGTGTGTGTAAAGTAGAGGGAACGTGTGTGTGAAGTAGAGGGAACGTGTGTGTGTGTGTATGTGAAGTAGAAGGAACGCGTCTGTGTGTGTGTGTGAGAGAGAGAGAGTTTGAAGTAGAGGGAACAACATTACTGATGAGCCCCTTTCTGTGAGTTATCAAGTCTAACCAGTGTATTTCCTCCGCTTCCATGCTAGAAATGTAAAACAGATCCGTTTTGACATCAATACAGTTGGACCTACACAACATCCAGAAGTTAGCTGTTTTTTGTTGTTCTTTTATTTGTCTTCTCTTATCTTTTTGGAATTCAACAGACTACATAGTAAAAGAATTGAGTCTCCTTTCTGACAAGATTACAAGTCCTCTTTCCCATCACGTTTCCTCTTTATTCAATTGCTTTCCTGTTTTTCGCAATCACCAAAACATAACATACGCATGGGTATGTTGCTATATTTATATATACCCCCCACCCAACATACACACTTCAAACTACGGGCACAGTGTGTATGGGTACTAAGATTACAGAATTTCCTACTTAGGCAATAAATAAAAAAAAAACTACCTTTACACTCCAGATAATAACAAAAACAACTTTTTATTCAGTCAACGTTTCGTCTTCATCAGGACAAGTAGTATCAACCCTGATGATGACGCAATAACAAAACGTTTGGCTGAAATAAGTTTTTTCTTATTATCTGGAAGTAAAGGTTGTTTTTTTTCCTAACTTTATTGTTAGAATGTCTAAATCCCTCCAGTATGAATTATTGTTAGAATGTCTAAATCCCTCCAGTATGAATTAAAAAAAGAAGAGTTAGAGGTGATCTGATTGAGGTGTATAAGATTGTAAAGGGAATTCATGGTGTTGGTGCATCACCTTTTTTCATACTTAACGGCAAGAACAGTAGGACTAGGGGACACAAGTATAAATTTTGGCAAGGTAGAAGTTATCTTGAGCTAAGACAGTTTTATTTTTTAACGGTGTGGTTGGCCTTTGGAATGGGTTGCCTTCGGATGTTGTGGAGGCAGTAAATTTAAGCGAGTTTAAGAAAACTTGATAAGTATATGAATGATAAAGGCTGGCTTTGAGATATTTTTAATTTAGTTATTTAATAGTTTTAGTTTAGTTTAGAGGACAGGACAGCAGAGATGGATCAATAGGTCCCCTGTTGTCCCTAAACATTATGATATTTTCTGCAAGCTAACACAATGAATATTTCAGAATGTGCTCGTCGAAAGACAGTGGAACCATTGTTGAATAAACAACAATTTGTGTGTGTGTGAATATTGTCATTAACAAGAAATACGTGCAAGTTCTACGTCACCCTCACAGTAGGTGACTAATTGTTGACTGACAGACTAACAACAACGAAATACACATTAATTTGTTTGTAGCTTGATTTGTGTTACACGTCGTTACTTGTAAAGCAGGCTGTGAAGAGGCGGGGACGTGTTAAAGGGTCAGTCTAGTTTAAATTAGTACGTTTTATATACTTTGTTAAGACAGCATGTAAAACCCATTAATAATATATACCATTCATCAACACTAAACAAAGCTAGCTATACATCATACACTTCCATATGTTCTTATATATATTCTCATCAGTTTGTGCTTGCTTCTCTTGTTTTGGCACAAAGCTATACAGTGGAATATTTGCGATGACTCCACCTGGGGGATCGGACTCCGAGTGGGTTTAACCGTTACATTATAACACCCTCACGGTTGAAAAGGCCAGCATGTTCGAGGAGGACGGGTATTCGAACCCGCAACTCTCAGATAGAGAGTCGAGCAAATTAACCAGCAGGTCATAGAAACATGTGAGGCCCCGATTTATTATTTGACTTACTGAAATGGGTCTTTTATACAAAAGTTTTAATGCAAAAACTTTATATTTTAACAATAGATGATTGATAATGAGCCGCGGGGCCGAATTCGGTCCGCCGGACGTCAGTTGGACCAAGCTGACCCAAGATCTTCAAACAGACAACACACAAACCTTGATATAAAACAACGTGTAAGGTTCTGGTATTTTAACATCACACATTCGGTGAAAAATACAGTAGTTGGTATTTCTGAAATAGAACTTTGATGAACAGAATCATCCGAAAACATAACGTAACATCTGCAACATGAACACGAAGGTGTGCAATCCATGTAATTTGATCATGCGCATACAAGAGTACACACATACACAGCAGCGCCACCTGTTCTTAAAGTAGACAACTCTGCTTCATTACATATAAAACCGTAGTTTTTTTGTGAAAATTATCTGAATATGATGTAAGCAATACAGAAACTTGGCTATGATGTCAGACAGAAAATTATACGGAGTAATGTGGTGATAATTGAGAAAGACGACCAAGGCTGTTCCTAATTTTGAACTGATAGACTACAGCTTAACCAACAGCGCCACCGTTAACTCTTGGGCTATTTTAATCGAATAGTGAGATTTGACCGTCACTGTTATAACGCACCTACGAGTTCAAAACAAGAAAAGAGATTTTTTAACGGTTACGGAGCACAAACCATGGACCCTCGGAACTAGAATCCGACAAGCCGGCCTTTGAACAATTACTTATTTGTTGAATTTTAAGACTGATGAGCCCTAAATTAAATTGTAAAAATAAGAGTGTGTCTCTTAATTTTCATTGGTATAAAAATACACTATAGGCCTACATTTTTTATTTTAGTTTAAAACCACTCATCGAGATACCATAAGAAAGATATTTACCCTTCAACATTCTAACAGCTAGAATGTTCTCCGGTAGGGTCGCTACTGGTATTTTCGACCCGATACAGCACCTTATATGGCGCACTGGTCAAGTCAGGAAGGAACCCAAAGATGCAGGCATAGTCGCCAACCCTTATTTGTTCAGAGGAAGGAAAACCAGTCAGTATCACCGCCGCCTACACAGCTACTCTTAACTGAATATTCGACAGGAATGACTGTCACAGTTATAACACACCAACAGCCTGTCCGTCGAAGTACCGATTGTACATCGCAATGCTATAAACTACTCCAAGCCCCGCCCATAGGAAATGCGTAACTTTGTTTTTCTAGTGTCTAGTCACGTATTAGTCTATGTAAACACGTTCTACATATAAAAGATGTGGGCTAGTTATTTAATTAACATCTCAAAATATTCTATCTATTAACTCGTGTGTAATTTGTTAACCACAGTGATCCATCGGGCGATTAATGTGTGGTACAGTAAAACAAAATATTCCTTCTATTAACTCGTGTGTAATTTGTTAACCACAGTGATCCATCGGGCGATTTATGTGTGGAACAGTAAAACAAAATATTCCATCTATTAACTCGTATGTAATTTGTTAACCACAGTGATCCATCGGGCGATTTATGTGTGGAACAGTAAAACAAAATATTCCATCTATTAACTCGTTTGTAATTTGTTAACCACAGTGACCCAACGGGCTCACATAAATATACGCCGAGTTCAATTTATCGATGTTATCAATACTATAAGATCCTTATGCAGTCCACACATACAGATTTCAAAATAAAATTATATAAAATCAATATAATTTTATCAATTTTTGATCCTTAATTTTTAGGGGTACATGGGCACCTGTCAGAATGCCCAAGGCCAAGGGGTACAGAGGAACAAAAAGGTTGGGAATCCCTGGCCTAGATGGTTCAAACAACTCAAAGTTGCTCCTTAATCTCTGACCTCTAAACAACAAGCGAAAGATTGCCTCTCTGTAACGTACCTCAAAGTAGAATATATGCAAACAGTAAGACTAATCATAGTTGTGTCCGCGTGGATACTACAGGATGTTTCAAATGTCGGTTGTCATTGGCTGAATGTGTGTATAGGTCCACTTCCACAACTACATTAATGACCAGTGTCATTGTATGGAGAAAAACAACACGAGAATCTGAAAGGTAGTGTTAATATTTTCAATGTTATTTTGGCAATTAAATTTTGGGACATCCTGTAAAATCAGTGTATATACAGTTAAGGATATTTTAAACGTTACAGCTGACCAATGTACTAATTATACATAATCATTGCCAAGTTTTATTAGGTTGGGCTGACTGTTTTTCATGAACTAGAATATAACTTCCTACTCCAGCTGCGTTCCTTTGGGGGTGAAGCTTTTGTAGACTCTTCTTACGATTTTTTTTCAAATTTGATTTTTTAAATCGCTAGAAACAATGGACTTGGACGGGACAGCAATTTGGGGGTACAATCCTATTCAAACATATAGTGATTATAATTATATATTTTCTTCTAAAACCACCAGCAGGTGCGCAGAGTCTCCGTACCTCAAGCCAAGGAGTGCTTCTCGCGCTCATGATCCCAGAAACTTAAATGACAAGTAATATATCTTAAGTCACAACAAACGATGTGATTAGGCTTAACTGCATGCCAGCCGTTAGTTTCTCACACGTGATGTCGTCCTTTATATCTAAAATGTGGATTGGATACAGTTTTTGACGTTAACGCTACTACCGCAGGATCACGAGATCTTAACAATGTAACTAAAAGATAGTTTTACCGCGCTTTTCTTAGAGGAAACTCAACCATCAACCATATAATTAACCCTGTCGGATCAAGTTTGTGAGAGTTTCCGTTTACCTTGATGGCGGTTAGGAGAAAAACTAGAAACTTGCAATTAACCTTAACGTCATAGGTGTAAACACAAATTTAGAATATTTTAATTCACCATGATTTGAAAATCAGAATATTAAATATTCTGCATGGAATAGAAAAACAAAATGCACGAAGGCCTATCTGACGCACTTACCGAGCTAGTTTTCTAGTTATTTAATGTGTTCTGACCTAAAACAGTCCTCAATAAGACCGATCTGGTTTTCTAATTCTATAATGTGTTCTGGCCAAAAACAGTTGTCAATAAGGCCGATCTAGTTTTCTAATTCTTTAACGTGTTCTGACGTAAAACAGTTGTCAATAAGGCCGATCTAGTTTTCTAATTGTTCAATGTGTTTTTGCAACATCAAGCCATGAACCGCGGCTGTTAGTCAAATTCTGGGTTGTTTTTTGGTATAAAGAAGTCACATATAATGACTGTAGGTCACATTCAGGGGTATCTTATGATATAAAGAAGTCACAATTACCGTTGGTAATATTCAGTGATTATATTTATGATATACGTAAATCACATACAATTACCGTTCGTAATGTTCAGTGTTATTTGATGGAAGTAGCGCTTTCCGTCTGATCATGTTGGATCACGATCATCGAAAGCCAAAGAAAAAACCTGGAGATTTCTATTTTACAAAATCATGAGGATAAAATTAACCCAATCCACTTCGCACTTACGACACGCTGTAGGCGTCAACATACAGCCCAAAATCACGTGCACTAGTGACGTCAGTAGCTCGTGGAGTGAGGGAAAGACAGGGTACTTTAACCTCTCTTCCTCTGTCTAAAAGCAATATCTTCATTTTGATGTTATCGAATATGGAACTGACAAACCAAGTACCCCAGACCCAAATTTGTGTCCTTATATTTACAGCTGATGTGTGACACCCAGTACGCCACGCCCGGCACGATAATCAGGAGATTTGTTACAGCTTTCCAATACCTGTGTGGCACACGATCCGCTACACATATTAAGTGCGGTAATACCGTTGGTTTGGTGAACTAAGTGATGAAAATTGTACACGTACAACCCTCGCTCTGCAGGGTAAATAATTAATTAGAATCAAACGAAGATAAACATCTTTAAACTTGCACATTTTCAAGTAACATCCCTGCGAGAGTCTTTGCTGTAGTTCTGAGATTAAAATGTGAAATTATAGAATTCTATTTTCACTCAAATAATGTACATAAGCTCCACAACATAGTCGAATATCCAATTAAACTTCATGTTTATTCACGAGGTTATGCAGCCGTTTGCCTGTACCAGCCATCCACGAACGTTATTAACAAACGTTCTTTCAGCTTACTGCAAACTCAACATGACATAATAATCCACGTGATTTAAGTTTATCTATTTATTAAGAAGCGTTTATCTGATGGATATGAAATTCGTCATCCACAACACAGCAGACGAAGACGATAATTATATTAAAGTCAAAACGAAATGAAGACACAAAAGGATCACTGATAAGGTATACCTTCTGAACATGACGCTGTTCCTACCCTTTCGTGAACCAGCTGGCTCAGATGATAAGCTATATATATATTATAAATGAGAAATCTATTAGTCTTAGATAGAGGACTTTACACTAGAATTTTAAACTCCTATCAATGTAATTAATGAAAATTATGTCAATGTGGGTATCATGGAACAACATTGATAAAACATTTAATAACAAGATTTTAAATATTGCAATGGAAATAATTGGAAAAACTGGAAATGGTAATTATATTCTACGCGAGATAAATAACTTTTCAGGTAAATTATTTAATATATATATATAAAGATCAGAGGATAAGCTACATATATAGAGATCAGAGGATAAGCTATATATCTGGAGACCAAAGGATAAGCTACATATCTAATGACCAAAGGATATGCTACGTATCTAATGACCAAAGGATATGCTACGTATCTAATGACCAAAGGACATGCTACGTATCTAATGACCAAAGGACATGCTACATATCTAATGACCAAAGGACATGCTACGTATCTAATGACCAAAGACATGCTACATATCTAATGACTTCACGATAAATAGCCCTAAAAATGTTGTAAAAAGCTTGTACTAAAAACCACCTTAAAAATATTCAATTTCAGTTCTTATTTTCTTGGCCACATTTCGAACACACTTTTTCAAGCCAAAAACAAGCCTGTATATTAATCATTAACTGACATTCCTGGTTAAACAGAACTCTTAGAACCATTATCTGTGTTGGTCAGTTAGTCTGTATGTAATAGAACTTGCAAAACAAGGATAACTATAGCATCTTCACCAACCAACTGTTCATCATCCTGTCTCTCGGTGAATAGCACTGCTGGTAAAACCAACTATAGTATCTTCTCCTACCAATTGTTCATCATCTTATCTCTATATGAAGAGTACTGCTAGGTAAGACCAACAACAGTATCTTCACCAACCAACTGATCATCATCTTGTCTTTAGGTGAAGAGTACTGCTAGGTAAGACCAACTATAGTATCTTCTCCTACCAATTGTTCATCATCTTATCTCTATATGAAGAGTACTGCTAGGTAAGACCAACAACAGTATCTTCACCAACCAACTGATCATCATCTTGTCTCTAGGTGAAGAGTACTGCTAGGTAAGACCAACTATAGTATCTTCTCCGACCAATTGTTCATCATCTTATCTCTAGATGAAGAGCATTGCTATGTAAGACCAACAACAGTATCTTCACCAACCAACTGATCATCATCTTGTCTCTGGGTGAAGAGCACTGCTATGCAAGACCAACTACGGTATCTTCACCAACCAAATGATCATCTTGTCTCTAGATGAAGAGCATTGTTGGGCAAGGTCCATATCTTAAGATCTGCACTTATTAGACAAGGAGAATTTCTCCAGAACTCAAGGTAAACACCTATTACCACAAGAAGGTTTGTCAGTAAAAAGAATTTCTTCAGAACTCAAGGTAAACACCTATTATCACAAGAAGGTTTGTCAGTAAAAAGAATTTCTTCAGAACTCAAGGTAAACACCTATTACCACTAGAAGGTTTCTGTCAGTAAAAAGACTTATCTTCTGGACACGAGTGATGGGTTAGAGCAACTAGATTTTCCTGTTCTATAAAAAGAGCTTGTGAGGATGTCTTCTATCAGTCCATCACCCATAATCATGGATACCAGACAGAATATATGAAATGTTGGATGAAAACACGATCTCTTAAAAAAAACAAGCTACATATTCACTGAGATAAAAGATAAATATACGATACTGGTCAACTCTGGCAAAACAAACAGAAGATCATCTGAAATGTTAACAGATTCCAAGGACCTGAGTCATTGCTTCTTTGATAATGACATTTTGATCTCCTAACCAAAGTCTTCAGTAGGTACATAAATGGAGCTAGATTCATAGTTAGAGTAAATAACATTGAAAAAACAAACTTTAACCACACTGGTCACGTAAGTAGTTCTCCCATCCAAACAAGGTAGAATGCTAAGCATATGTACATCAAACTTGTACAAACAAAACCAAGGAAACATCACAGTTAATAACAAATTTTTTTTCATCTCAAATGTACAGTAACAAGAATTTAAAACAGTTTATCAACTACACCTTAAAGTGTAACTAATGGACTGAGAGTACACAAATTGAAGATTTGGAAAGGTCAGACAGTTCTAATCTTCCAACAGGGTGACTGACTTATGGAATGAGTTGTCACCAGCAGTACTGAAAGTACAGCAACTTATGGAGTATAAAAGAAGAATTGATGATTTCCTGAAAAACTAAATGTGTTTAAATATTTACTGTAAATATATCACATGATGGGGAAAATACCTCTTTTTTCTTCTTCTTCTTCTTCTGAGTAAGATTTCTGAACTTACAAAGATTTCAACTGATTTTCATTTAGAAACTGGTACAGGAGATATGTACAGTGGCAGATTGTACAACTTATCAGTTATAATATTACAAGTACTTTAGTAGTATTGTCAGTTTTTCAGTTAAATAAAACACAATATTAATTGCACAAACTCAACTAATCAGGTTTGTAACACAGTAAAAATTCAATTAAATCCAGTAAAATATGTAAATAAATGCAGTATTCCTAAATGAAAGAGTGAAAGCAGCTTATTGTTATTTCAACTAATAATGAAGGAAAAATCATAATACACTAAAATAACACGTGTTCTCTTTTGATTTATTAAAAGCTTTCAAATTTGCTATTGTAATTTTAGTACAAGTATACCAGCTTGAAAATAAGACAAAGTACTAAACAGATAATCTAATCTAGTGTGGAAGAACAGGGCAGCTTAAGTACAGTAGAGATAAATTAAAAACAGAATCTGATTCCGCAGCTCACAGATCACACTTGGCTGATCACAATATTATATACGCTAGCCTTGAAAAGAAGAGTAGCCAAAGCTTCAGTGGAGCTACTGTATTTCTCCCAGCTGCCACTAATTCCTGGAAATCCACATATACTTACACAGATTCATTACATTGTAGTCTTCCAACAGCTAATGGTATTAGGATAACCAAGATAATATTTACTAATGTATTAGGGCAAAGACATGTTGAATGTACAGCTTTAAGTGCCAAGACGACCCACGTAGTGGACAACCAGACAGACAAGTAAATCTAGTGATCTGAAAAACTCCCATTACAGCTATCTGTTTGAATATGTTAAGTCACACGAGCAACCTCCGTGTTCTACATTTTACATACATTATATGTTGAACCGATAAATACTCTGAACAGAACTTCAAGCAAACTTCCAGCTGTGATCTATCACAGAAATTACCTTTCATAATCCAAGTTTTGAAAAGAAACAGCATTCTAATGATTATTATTATTATTCGTAAATATAATTACTAAATATACATAACCACTTACATTTTCAAACTCCAATATAAAACAAAAGACATACAATTCTTACTTGAATTTCTATATACTAATCAAACATTTACTGTTGTGGCTACGTTTTTTTAAAAATGTATCCAAAGATAAACAATATTACTGTAGAAAACCAAATATAACTCACATTCACTTACAATAAAGATATCACTTTTATTTCAATTCCAAAGGAGAACAAGGGACCATTTGTTCGTCCGAGCTATCCCATTTTTTACAACCAAACTAATATGAATTATTAAAATAAATCTTTTTCCTACATTAAACCCTGATTTCTGAAATACTCATAAAATCTCCTTTTAAAATTCCCTCAATGTTACAGCTTGTTACCACACCTAAAGGAAAACTAAGTTTATTAGTGACCAAAAAAAACAAACTCGCAGCTCATACAAATTTTGTATGATATTAGATTTTAATTTGTTTAATTAATATTATGAATATTTTTTTTACTTTTCATCTTAACTGACAGAATTTGTTTGTCCACGTATTTCTCGAGAATTAGCTGTTAGGTGCTTGGGTTAAGTAGAATGTTATTATGATGTCCAGAAGGGGGGGGGGGGTTACCTCAAAGAAGTTTAAGCCCTGATTGTTCCATTGAAACGTTGAGCACTCACACCGTATATTAAGAAAAGGTAAAGAACCAGTACTTTTATGAGAATGCAAAAAAAAAAAAATTAGGCTTATTTTTCATTAAGCCTAACTACACTTGCCAATCAAATTCAAAGTTTCAGATGCATCCCTTAGTCTTTTAATAATACAATTGTACAATTTTTTAACCAACAGTTTTTGAAAGACTAAAACACTAAAAGTTACAGCACATTATCTATTTTTGTAGTATATCAGAGAACTTATATGCTAAACAATAACAGTACCTTTACAGCCATTCAAGTGAAAAGAGCTGAATCAAAGATGCTTCTAGCATTAGTGTTATCTTCATCAATATTTGCATCTGCTAATGATTTCTATCACAAATGTTACACTACAGAGATAACTCTTTAACCCTTTCTTATTCAAAATCTGTACACCATATACTGCTTGTAGCTACAAATATTTTACCCCAAATTAAAATATCTTACTTATTTTATGGATCACTATAGAGTATTAGTTTGAGCTTAAGGTAACAATTTCATCAAATAAAAAACACCACACAGATAGGATTGTTAAAAACATGTGTAATAGGCTTTAAGTTTCATTAATATTTGCCTGACAATGGTTTTCAGTTAATTAACAGAAACTGATTGAGAGAATTGAACTCTGAATTTTCATTAATTACAATTTAAGTATACACACAGATGTATTAAAGAAATAAAGTCAATGGTTAAAAATGAGACTGTCCCCAATTTCAAAATACAGTAAAAAAATTTTGTTTTACTTAGTAATTTACTGTATAAAGAAAAGATAAAATACTCTTGAGACTTGGAACAATCCCACATGATCTACATGTTGATGTTTCAAATCTTACTGTGTCATCATCACTGAAGCATGTAGAGTGTATGAGACTGTTCCCATTCTCACAGTACTTTATCTTTATACAGTAACTTATTAAACAGAACAAAATTTTTTTATTATATTTTGAGCCAGGGAACAGTCTCATTTTGGAATATTTCTTGTGTATTATTAAACATTGGCTTTATTTCTTTAATCATCTGTGTTAAGAGAACCTAGTTTTCACAGATTTCAACTATTTGTTCTCTGTAGTACACTATGCCACTCAACTTATTATCAAGATCAATAACACTACTGTCATATGACAACTTGAGACCGTGAATGGTTACACAAGCTTCCAGCAACTTTTCTGCAGAAAGAGATACCCAAATCCACTTTCAGTTGAACTGATTTTTCCCTTTGACACAAACTCCTAGGTCAGCAGATCCTGTTTCATTTAATGCAATGTTAAGTGTCAGAATTTGTGCGTGTTTCCACGGATAGATACAAATTTATCCTCGAGTTGATCCAGTCACAGTTCTCGAAACACGTTTAGACATGTTCCTGATAAGAAGCCACTAGTTTTAGTGGCTTAAAAAAGGCTTAAGCACAAAAATCTCTGCCACATCCCAGAATGGGGGATAAGCTATGATGGCATTCTCAATTAGACCTCAATAATTTTGTACAAAATTATAATAACCTTGTTATCCCTTAACTTCAACATTTCTATAAATACTGACCTTCTCACTACAGTCAAACACAAATGAAGTTTCAGCCAATTCATAATAATAACATTGAAATCCTTTCATTACATCACAATAGCAATGTCTATCTATCTCTCACAAAAAAATGAAATCCTTCCCAAGTTTCCACTACTCAGATACACACAGCACTTTACACATTCTCAATACTAAAACTTTTAGTCACAAAAAAGTAACTCTCCATTTTATACAAATGACGACTTAGGCCTCACCTGGAATACTATGCTCAGTTATAGTCTTCTTATCTAAGAAACGATAACGATTTATTGGTAAGGCTTCAGAGGAGGGACACTAGGATGGAAGGATAAGTTAAGATCATTTATTTTCTTTCTAGAAAAGCATGGTAAAAGGTGATTTTAATAAAGTTTATAAAGATTATCCGATCCCTTTGTGCTATATTATATGGCTAGTACGATAAGAGGACACAAGATTCTGAGAAAACAGGCTAGGCTTCAGCTGGGACAGTTTTATTTTTCTAACAAGGACTTATGAGCTGTCAATCTCAGTAGTAGAAGCTGGCACTTTACAGAGTTTAAAAAGGGTGTTGTATCAATAATTTCTGAAAAATAAAGGGTGGGTTTAAGTTTTCACTCTTTCTCATGGGTGGGTGTGCAGGAATAGCCTTGAAGGACTAAATGATTTCTTGTTGCATATAACAATTTTATTATTTCTCATGTGCCAAGACTTTCAGCTCCTTCTGTATTAAAGAAACACTTCACAAAATCAGCTTTTCCTGCTGCATTATTAACTTCAACACATTTGGAAATAATTACAACCTAAACTACTCCTTAGATGATGTATGTGTGTGTGTGTGTGTGTGTGTGTGTATATATATATATATATATACACACACACACACACACACATATAACAACAACTAATACTAACAAACTAACACTACTACTA
>NW_013667354.1:124495-127852 GCF_000517525.1 Limulus polyphemus | reverse complement strand
TTAATTTACTTAACTACAACTACGTTAAGTAAAGTTAAGTTAAACTTAAACCTAAACTAACCTTACTACGTAGTAGTAGTAGTGTGTGTGTGTGTGTGTGTGTGTGTGTGTATATATATATATATATATATATATATATATATATACACACACACACACACATAATGAACAACAAATATTCCAAAATAAACCATACACAACTTCACAAGTTATGTTCATCAAATGTTCTTTATGTTGCTATTCTAGTATCACTACAATTGCATCTGTTACAGTTTTGAAAACTGTGTAACTCTCAAAGTGAGCAAATGCAATCTTTGACAACAACTACAGTTCCTGAATTTGACATTTATTTTCACTGACAAATATTTTACTGTTAATTCAATTATCCAAGGCTCACGTGTTACAAAGTTCACAAATAAGAGTACCACATAATAGTTAATTACTAACAAATAATTTTTTATCAGTTACTAAAATTATAATTCATTTGAAAAAATTTCCTATACAAATTAGATCGTTTATAAACAAACTTCAAGTGTCACAACTGAACAAGACAACTGAAACCTACTACACACGCTTCAAAAACGTGTTTTGTTACTAATACCAACATATAGTCTGGTAATTATATCTTATTAATAATATCTAATAAACCTTCCTTATTCTTTTAGGCACCAATTCTGTCTCTTTTAAGTTTTAGGTCCACTGCCAGTCACAAGCTACAAAGTGCACTAACTTGTAACTAAGTCCGCATGATATGATATTCTTTTATCTAATTACTTGTTGTTGTTTTTCTTTGCAAAATCTAGTCAAAGGCCAAATTTTAGTTGGTACTTCTTCTAAAGTTGATTCTAAAGTGTTATTAGTTCAACGTTATTTATATTATCTATGAAAGGTTAGCAACATTAAATTCAACAGACGAACAATAACATGATGTTAGAAAAGCTCTGATAAATAAATTTAAATTTTAAGTACAGAAGTACAATTCCAGTTCTACTGCATTAGTATTAACATTACTAAAAATATACAATAAATACAAGTCTAAACAAATAATGAGGCATGGGGTGAGCGACAAAATCATACTGTTTTAAATTAATTTAAAGACCTCGCCTATACATCGTTACCGTTACCGAGATTATTGAAAATATATAATTATAACTATTAATATCAGTGCAGTAGCGCGGGTTACGTGACAAAAAATAGCCGAAACAGAATGTCAACAGTACCTTCTTTATCTGATGGCTTCCAGTTCTTGTTTTCTACGCTCAAAGACATAGTAGAGAAACTGTGCAGGATCTTTTAAAATAAGACCCAAGACCGCATGGATACAGAAGTCAAATACACGCAACCATCCTCCAAACGAAACTAGCCATGTTGACACTCATATACTCTCGAAACCAAACTCGTTACGAATATCGACTGCTTGCTAGCAGCGCCTCCCATCAAATGTTTTATTTCCGAAACCTACTTTTGTGATATGCGCACGAGATGAGAACCTTCTCTTACAATCAATTAAAATAGGAACTGCCACTGAAGCAGCCCATTTATCGCGAGTAATAAAAGCATATGTGTGTTGTGTGTATGTACATGTTGGTCACTGCATTGCGTCCCCTTCACGCCTCAGATAATTCTATACATCTCACTTTTGCTTAGAAATTTGAATTGGACAAGGCAAATGGTATCATAGTTTTACATGGACTTGATATTATTCGTTTATACTAAATTTAGTTGTACGTTAAGATTCGTGCAAACGATGTATTAAGGACTTAAATACTGCTAAAGAGAAAAGCCTAATATTATTTCGAGAGTTTATTGTTAAGCACAAAGCTACACAATGGGATATCTGTACCTTGCCCATCACAAATGTCGAAACCCGATTTTTTGGGTTATAAATCTTAGACTTTGTCACTTGGGGACTATTTCAAGAGAAGCGTATGCTTGTATGTTATAACATGTGCCTAACTGAGATATGAAATTTCTAAATGTAACGTACACTTATTTAGTCCGACACGGAAAATGCAAAAAACGATAATCGTAATTAATTATTTTTGTTATAATCTAATGTTAAGCAAAAAATTACTTACCACTTAAATCATATAGATCATTATGTTTCGATTCCTTCTCGAAATTAAGTTGCATTTCACAAATTCTTCAATTAAAAGTTTTATTTCTTGTAAATTGGACATGCTTAGATAAAATAATAATAATAATAAATAAACTATTTCAAAATATCTCCACGCTGCTCTCTCACAACGTGAGTGTTTATTTACGTGCTACACTCGTGGATAGAAATATATTAACGCTTAATATCAATTGTGTGTAAACGATTTATTTAACACTTTCTCATTGCTATAGATATGTTATTGTTAGTGTTTTCTACCACCTTATAGATATTTTCCCATTTTATATGTAATCTTTATCAGTGTAAATACTTTATCTATTTCGAAAGGTTATTATCTTACCAGGTTGTTGCATTATCAGGTGGTAAATAAATAAAATAACAGTACACAATCACATTTTCACTCATGCCTATAACTGATCATTAAAGTGTAGTACGTAGAAATTTCGAAACTAATTAAACACAAAATACTTCGGCCGAAGCTTTTAAGGCTTCAGGCGTGAATGTGAGCAATTTCATTATTATACATGTACGACAACGTCCGCGCTTTGATGTCAAAGTAATGTTGCGTTACTTTTGTGAAGCCAATGATTAAATTCACTTTTCTCTAAAGCAAGCACGACTATAATTTATATTACACTTAGAGTTAAGATTCTTTTAATGACATTATCATTTAAGGTTGTTTAAGTTATGATGTTTTGTTATGTTTAGCCGATGGTCACTGGCCGTGAAACAATCTCTTCACTTGAAAAGGTTAGTAACCTTTAATTAAGCGATATTTAACAGCGCCCTCTCTTTTCTTTAGTACGAACTTTTAAATATCATTTACTTGGTGTAATAAGTTTGTTTGTTTGAAGTTTAGCAGAAAGGGCTATCTGTGCTCTGCCCGCCACGGGTATCGAAACCGGGTTTCTAGCATTGTAAGTCCACAGACATACCGCTGTGCCACTAGGGGACAGGTATAATAAGTGTCCCTGAAAGGAGAAAAACTTTAACACTCAATAAAACGAAAAATAAATATCTATAATAATGTACAAAAATAATTATTTTAATCTAGCATGATTCTATAAAGATATTTTTTATAATTATTTTACCTAGCATGATTCTATAAAGATATTTTTTATAATTATTTTTACATAGCATGATTCTATAAAGATATTTTTTATAATTATTTTTACCTAGCATGATTCTATAAAGATATTTTTTATAATTATTTTTACCTAGCATGATTCTATAAAGATATT
>NW_013667354.1:118355-124012 GCF_000517525.1 Limulus polyphemus | reverse complement strand
CAACCCGTGATCCATTGGGTCACCCACTATTCAAATGTTATGAAGAATTCAAGTTAATTTCAATATTGCACCGAAATTATATAATCTATATTAGTATATTTTGGTTTGTTCTTTTAGATTCTTAATCCTATAGGGTAATTTCATTCAGATTTAATTGGAAAGTTATAATTTAGATAATTAAAAAGCGTGAGTGTGAAATGTAGTATTTTTGGAAACGACAATTATGCCAAAATTGCTTATGTAATTTTTTACGAATCATTTGTTGGGTAGTTCAATTACTGTGAATTGATGTCATGTTACTCAAACCTTCTGTATTTTTATTGTTGCCTTAAGTGAGTATTGTTACATCATAACGTCTCGTAGTTGGTAAAAAATTCTAGGCCTCAGTCGGGCAATGTATATATAGGTGACCAAGTTAGTGCAATTAGGTAAGTTCACAGTGAAAATAAAAGTAAGACAAAGTTCGTGAGAGATATGGTCAAATAGATCTAGACTTTTAAAGTGCAATAATCACACCATGTGTTATAATAACAGAGTAGAGTCAATTGGGTTCTAAAGTAACCAAATCAACCTATGTGGACATTTGACATAAATGAGAATTATTTAAAGCCTTGAATACAACAGTGGTGTAACGAACATTTATTTATACGTTTGACTTGTTTTGAATATATTATTCAACCTACAGACATCGGTCTTGTTTAACAAAATCTGCCTACAAGAAAATCTGTCACCAAAGTATACCAACATCCGATTAATGTGTATAGTAAACGCAACATTTAAAGCTAATATACTTTAATCTACACATTCATTTACTGAGTATGGTAAACACAACATTTAAGGCTAATAGACCTTAATCTACACATTCATTTACTGAGTATGGTAAACACAACATTTAAGGCTAATAGACCTTAATCTACACATTCATTTAATGTGTATAGTAAACGCAACATTTAAAGCTAATATACTTTAATCTACACATTCATTTACTGAGTATGGTAAACACAACATTTAAGGCTAATATACCTTAATCTACACATTCATTTACTGAGTATGGTACAACATTTAAGGCTAATAGACCTTAATCTACACATTCATTTAATGTGTATAGTAAACGCAACATTTAAAGCTAATATACTTTAATCTACACATTCATTTACTGAGTATGGTAAACACAACATTTAAGGCTAATAGATCTTCATCTACACATTCATTTACTGAGTATGGTAAACACAACATTTAAGGCTAATATACCTTAATCTACGCATTCATTTACTGAGTATGGTAAACACAACATTTAAGGCTAATAGACCTTAATCTACCTTAATTTATATCTATAAATCTACACCTGGCGGCAAGAAACAACATCATCAAAATAATTTCATTGGGACTTAATTTAAACCTTTTTGTTGTTGTTGTTGTTATTTCCTACATAGATTATCCTCGGAAGATAAAAAGAATCGTAACGATTAAAAAAAATTATATCTATAAATCTACACCTGGCGGCAAGAAACAACATCATCAAAATAATTTCATTGGGACTTAATTTAACCCTTTTTTGTTGTTGTTGTTGTTCCTCACATAGATTATCCTTGGAAGGTAAAAAGAATCGTAACGATTAAAAAAAAATATAATCTACACCTGGCGGCAAGAAACAACATCATCAAAATAATTTCATTGGGACTTAATTTAACCCTTTTTTGTTGTTGTTGTTGTTTACCTTCCGAGGATAATCTATGTGAGGAAGAAGAATCGTAACGATTAAAAAAATTTATATCTATAAATCTACACCTGGCGGCAAGAAACAACATCATCAAAATAATTTCATTGGGACTTAATTTAACCCTTTTTTTGTTGTTGTTGTTCTTTACATCGATTATCCTCGGAACTAAACAAGTATCGCAATGATTAAAATCTAAAAATCTTCTTACCGCGAAGCTTTTTTGCATTTATTTCAAAATCAAAAGTTTAATAAGGTCCCACAAATATATATAACTTATTAACGTTACTGGATCATTTCATAAGAAATCTTTAAATTAATTATTCAAAACACAAAGTTAAATAATTTGTGTGTCCGAGGGAAATGAACTCAAATATTATTTTTGTTCTGTGGTTTTTATGCTGAGATTTCTTTGATTTATTTCTTACTTTTTTTTGGTTTCCAAAACATTCTAGTAAGGATTGTCCAGCATTCTTTAAATGTTAAAAACAAAACAAAATAAAACACATATACACTTTGTACAATGTAATGTATGTTTAGCCTCAACTATATTTTAAAAAGTACACTTTTTACCATTTACGAAATATTTTTTTACTAGCATGTTTAAGAACAAAAATTTAATATACACACAAATAAATTAACAATTGTTCGATTGCTTGTTTCCAAAACAACGTTTAATTACGAACTTGTCACAGATAATGAACTAGCAACTGTGTGATAGATTGTTTTCCCGACAAAATTTCAATTACGAACGTCTGGCAGCAAATATGTTTATAAATGTGTAATTCCTTGTTTCTACAACAAAGTTAATTTACGGACGTCTGGTAACAGCTTCCGAAAAGAAATGGAGTGATAATAATACACATCTAGCGGCACCTATTGAACTTGTGGGTAGTTAGAATAATTATTTTCATCCACATGAAAATTCATATAAAGGTTTAATAGTAAAAACTCTGTTGAAAAGACAAAAATACACTTATTTTGATTCTCATAAACGTTACTGTGAAGAATTTAAATGGGAGTCAAATTATTATAGTATTTTCCAAAGTAATAATAAAAATTAGAGTATAATAATATACTCTTAGCGGCATCTATTGGACTTATCAGTAGTTCAAATACATTTTTCTGAGTACACGAATATTGTTATATGTAAGTTCAATAAATTGTTGTCTTTTTGATAACCCAAGATATCTATAAGTATTACTAAGTTCCTATATCGTCTATCTATGCATGTGCCTGTCTCCCTGTCTACAGATAGGCAGTATAAGTTTGGATGGATATCAAATCTTTCATTGTCTCTCCCAGAAGGATTAATAAAAATATCGTAAAAAAAAGTCGTCACTTACAGCAGATAATAATGAAAATCTCCTACAAAAGGTCATCATTCCGGAGTAATGACATTTTAGGACATATTTATGGTTGTTCGCTAGAAGTATTGACATTTTAGGACACATTTATGGTTATCTGCTAGGAGTGATGACCTTTTGGGGACATATTTATGGTTGTCTGCTATTATTGATGCCATTTTTAGGACATATTTATGGTTGTCTGGTAGGAGTAATGACATTTTAGGACATATTTATGGTTATCTGCTAGGAGTGATGACCTTTTTGGGATATTTTTATTGTTGTGTGCTAAGAGTGATGCCATTTTTAAAGACATATTTATTGTTGTCTGCTAGCAGCGATGACCTTTTGTAGGACATATTTATGGTTGTCTGCTATACCAGACAACCATAAATATGTCCTAAAAATGGCATCACTAATAGCAGACAACCATAAATATGTCCTATAAATGTCATCACTCCTAGCAAACAACAATAAAAATCTCCTACAAAAAGGCATCACTCCTAGCAGACAACAATAAATATGTCCTAAAACGTCAATACTTCTAGCGAACAACCAAAAATATGTCCTAAAAATGTCATCACTCCTAGCAGAAAATAAAAATACTCCTATAACAGGTAATCACTGCTAGCAGAAAACAATAATTATGTCCTAAAAGTATCACCACTCCTAGTAAACAACAATAAATATGTCATAAAAGTGTAATCACTCCTAGTAAACAATAGTAAACATGTCCTAAAAGTGACATCACTCCGAGCAGACAAGAAGAAATAGTCCTAAAAATGTTATCACTTATAACAGACATCCATAAATATGTCCTTAAAATATTCACTCATAACAGCAATTATAAATATGTACTGAAAAAGTCCCCACTCGTAACACGTGATCGTAAAAATTTGGAAAAAAAATCGTCATTCCTAGTAGGAAATCATAAAACAAATTTCCTTTGAAAGGTCACCACTCATAGCAGGCAGTTATAAATATCATCTCACAAAGTCGATGTTCCAAGAAGGTAATCACAGTAAAATACCACACATAATTTAGACGTTTCTATAGTGTTAAGAATAAAATTTTCATAAGGACACACACAATTTGAAATGTTTGGAGTGTAAATCATGTTTGTGTTGGAATATTAGCCTGATCTGGTCCCGTGAGGTGTTAATAGGATTATTAATAATTAACTAATAATGTATTCTAAACAAGTTACAGTGAGTTTTATAGAATTTCAACAGTTTAAATTATAAAATCATAGTTATTAAAACTCAATGTTATTCAGTAGTTTCTATTTAAATTTTGTATTTTTATTATAAGCTACAAGTGTTAACGTGGGCTTAGTTTAGCTTAATTTTGTCCCAGTAGTTCAGCGGCAAGTCTGAGAGCTTATAACGCAAAACACTGGGGTTCGATACGCGTGGTGGGAAAAGCACAGATAGCCCATTGTGCAGTTTTGTGCTTAATTACAAACAACAACAAATATTTTTTTTCTGCACGTGCTCCCAGAAGCTATCCGAAATAGCACCTCATTAACGGTACTTGTACTGAGCAGGATTTTGATTGGCCAAAATTACAACAGTGCAATAAATTGTAGGTTCTTAATAGCAGGATTTTGATTGGTCAAAATTACAGCAGTGCAAGAAATTCTAGGCTCTCAATAGCAGGATTTTGATTGGCCAAATTTATAACAGTGCAAGAAATTGTAGGTTCTTAATAGCAGAATTTTGATTGCCCAAAATTACAACAGTGCAAAAAATTGTAAGTTCTTAATAGCAGAATTTTGATTGCCCAAAATTACAACAGTGCAAGAAATTGTAGGCTCTTAATAAAATATTAATATTGTTTGGTAAGCACATAATATTTACTAGAACTGTTAAGATTGTGATGCATTGCTTTAGAAGTGCTTTATTATAAGAAAAACATGAGAGAAAGAAAAAAGACGCCTATATTTGGAAATTGTCAATGAGACCACTGACGCAGTACACTAGCAGTCGAAGTTATTGCATTTTTATTTTCAAACAGCCAGGTCATGAACTCTAGGGTGGTTCAAATATAGCAGTTCCGAATTTTAAACTACTGACTTAAGTGAAGGCAACCGACTGCAGACCCGCTCCCACAAGTGCTTTGTTCGTTTTTTTATTTGAACCGAATTAAAGGATTGACTGTCTCCCTTATAACTCACCCATACCTGAAAGTGCCGAGCGTGTCCAATAACATCGTGGCTTGAACCTTGGACTCTCCAATCCGCAGCCAACTTTATGACGAGAGTATGGTTCTACGTGAAACGTAATAAAAATTCAGAATACAATGAATCATTTATATTAGTAGGTTTGTTTGTTTGTTTGTTATGAATTTCGCGCAAAGCTACACGAGGACTATCTGCGCTAGCCGTCCCTTGGACTCTCCAATCCGCAGCCAACTTTATGACGAGAGTATGGTTCTACGTGAAACGTAATAAAAATTCAGAATACAATGAATAATTTATATTAGTAGGTTTGTTTGTTATGAATTTCGCGCAAAGCTACACGAGGACTATCTGCGCTAGCCGTCCCTAACTTAGCACTGTAAAACTAGAGGGAAGGCAGCTAGTCATCACCATC
>NW_013667354.1:109948-118128 GCF_000517525.1 Limulus polyphemus | reverse complement strand
CAAGCATGTTTGGGGTATCGGGGATTCGAACCTGCGACCCGCAGATTGCGAGTCGAGCACCCTAACCATCTGGCCATGCCAGGCCTATATTAGTAGGAATGAGTTTACTCATCGTCATATACGCTAAAAGTTCAAACTTATAAGTGACAAAAATTGGTCGTCTTTAAGTCGATCAGAAACAAAAGATAAAATTTATTACTAAATAGGTTAACTTTTGATCCTAGAATTACAATTAGTGATACTACCAAATTTTCTCAGAACATGGTCATTCCAAATAGAATAGGATTTCCAGTTGTGATTACGAGCTTATGTAATTTACTAAAATGAATTGTAAGAACTTGAACAGCTATATTTTAATGTTAGAATACTGCAAATAATAAAAAAAAAGCCTATAAAACTATAAACATTTTATTTCTCCCCAAAAGATGGCGCTTGCTCCCGGTTTTTCAATCTAAAGAATTTTAATAATGTATATTATTTAATTAAACAAGCGATTACGAAGGATGAAATTGTGGCTACTTCAAAAGTTAAATGATAATAACAATAATAAAAGCTAGCTAAGACACAAAAAAGAAAAGCTATTAATCTTCACGTTAACTACTACCCAAAACACAACAGAAAAATATTCTTAAACTTTACAAGAACATCCACCCAAAACACAACAGAAAAGTAGAGTTCTTAACTAAGGAGTTCTATAACTTTGAAATACTGTTTAAAACGTTATAAAATAGCTCAGGATTTCAAAGTGTCTTGTTGAATTTTATTTAAAAGCTAATTAGCATTATCCCAAACCGATATGCTAACAAGAGTAAATCTTATTATAAGTGAAACAAAACGAATGCTCCATAGATATCAATGAAACATATTTTTATTTTGAGCCCCCAGACCTCTTACGACCGTTGAGGCATCTTAGATGCTAATGCATCATTGGAGATTCTCGAGCATATTTACCTAGTGGCGCCATCTCCTCTCCATGTTAGCCATCCCTAATCTACTAGTGAAAGACAAGAGGGAAGGTAGCTAATGAACACCGCCAACTCTGGAGCTACCCTTTCACCAACGAACAGTGGGATTGACAGTCACATTATAACGCCGCCACGGCTGAAGTGGCAATCACGTTCGATGACGATTATTCGAACCCGTGACCCACAGATTTCGAGTTGAGCGCCCTAACAACCAGAACCTCCCAGGCCAAAAAAATCCAGGGTGTGTATTATAGAGCAGTGGTGAGTAAAAAAAAGTGAGTTGTTGTTATTTGTCGAGAATTTTTTCTAGTATATTTTATCTCAAAACTGAAATAAAAATGGCCAGGTGGTTAGGGCGCTCAACTCGCAATCTGAGGGTCGTGCGTTCGAATCCCCGTCTCATCAAAACTGCTCGCACTTTCAGCCGTGGGGGCGTTATAATGTGACAGCTAATCTCATTATTCGTTGGTTCGTTTTTTTGTGCGTATATATGTGTATTGGTACGTTACGTTAAGTATTTCTAATCAGTTTGCTTTATAAGATACTCATTTACTTAATAACGAGGCACTTTTCAGTCTTTTTCTACACAGTTAAGTTACTTTTTATCGGAAGTTGTAGTCATTTAAAAAATATTCAAATTGGGAGGGGATTACAATAAATTTAAGTTTGATTACAAAACACCTAGTATATAAAGAAATACTTCTGTTGCAATGTTGCTCTAAATTAACAATAACAATATAAAGAAATACTTCTGTTGCTATGTTGCTCTGAATTAACAATAATAATTTTAAGAAATACTTCTGTTGCTATGTTGCTCTGAATTAACAATAACAATATAAAGAAATACTTCTGTTGCTATGTTGCTCTGAATTAACAATAACAATATAAAGAAATACTTCTGTTGCTAACTTCTCTGAATTAACAATAACAATATAAAGAAATACTTCTATTGCTAGGTTGCTCTGAATTAACAATAGCAACATAAAGAAATACTTATGTTGCTAACTGCTCTGAATTAACAATAACAATATAAAGAAATACTTCCGTTACTAGGTTGCTCTGAATTAACAATGGCAATATAAAACTGGTATCAGTACCCAAAAGTATAAACAAGTTAATCTAGGCCTACATTTCAGCTAAAAAACAATTAGTTGTCGAGTATATTAAGCCCAGATTCACTGGACTAAAAGTTTTGCTGCCATCTATCAAGATATAATACATTGAAACTGATGAAACTGTGAACGCTGTTATGAGATGTGACTGTGAGAAGAATAAGTTTATATATATATTCCATAAATTCTGCTTAGTGTTGTGACTATAAGTAGTAACTTTACGGCATTACTGAAACATACATGTATAACTCATCATGCTTTCTCTCTCTCTCTCTCTCCAGAAGCCATCTAGGTGACTGATTGTTAAATCTCTCTCGGGTAGATAACCAAGTTCCCGCCTCTTCAAAACGTAATCCTTTTGTCCTGGTCGCAGGTGCGTGTGTATTTAAGTAACACTTTACTAGAAGCTGTGGGTCCTCCTATCTTCATTTTTCTTCCTTGGACTGAAGCAAATTGAGGTCCGGTGTGTCAGTTTCTTATTTACACCCGAGGGCAAATAATCAATTCAAGTCTAACTGAATCTTCTCTCTGTTGTTGTGTGTGTGTGTGTGGGGGGGGGGGACTAGCCCGTAGAAACACGGAAGGATGGATTGGGTGCAAGTGCTTCTTCTGTTACTATACAGCCAGACATCTGCTCACTATTTATCAAAGGGATTACAGCTTTAGATGGAAGAAATGGACAATTTTACCTAACAAGCAAATTTCAGAGTATTTCTCCTACATAGGAAAGAGGATTTTTAAGAGCATGAATCACAAGTCAAATACCAGTTGTAGCTTTTTAAATTTATGAAAACTCAGACGATGATTAGATGTCGTCCTATAGCACCTGCTACAGCAAAAAATAAAAAAAAAGGGTCAACTTTAAGCATTAGAGATTAAAGTTTCAGCAGTAAACTTTAGCTGGAAATTTGAAAAGTGAACGAGAAAGAAAGGTTCCAACTGGAATAAATCATTACATTTTGAATAAGTTGTAAAAATAATATATATATAAACTGGTAAATGAGATTTCAATTTCTGAGGAGGTGAATTTCGTGTTAGAGATTCTTCTGAGTTTTTATATCACAAGGGTTTTAGTTGTTAGAATCTTCCTTTAAGGCAGAGCACAGATAGCCCTTTGTGTAGCTTTGTGCTTAATAACAAACAACAACAACCTAGTTTTAAAATAATGTACACTTGTTAATTTATAAATTCATAAAATAAAACGTACCCCATACTTGTGTAATTACCAACTATAAAATAATTCTGCCCAACGACAAAGAGAGCTTTAAAACTGTAAATAGGAATTCGCATTTTTGGTACGCTTATTGTCATTGTACCATGGTCTTCTGGTACATTTATTGTACCATGACCTTCTGGAATACTTATTGTACCATGGTCTTCTGGTAAATCTATTGTACCATAACCTACCAGAAGATCATGGTACAATAAGTGTACCAGAAGGTCATGGTACAATAAATATACCAGAAGGTCATGGTACAATAGATTTACCAGAAGACCATGGTACAATAAGTGTTCCAGAAGGTCATGGTACAATAAGTGTACCAGAAGGTCATGGTACAATAAATATACCAGAACACTTATTGCACCATGACCTTCTGGTATACTTATTGTACCATGACCTTATGGTACACTTATTGTACCTTGGCCTTCTGGAACACTTATTGTACCATGACCTTCTGGAACACTTGTTGTACCATGGTCTTCTGGTACATCTATTGTACCATGACCTTCTGGTATACTTATTGTACCATGGTCTTCTGGTACATCTATTGTACCATGACCTTCTGGTATATTTATTGTACCATGACCTTCTGGTACACTTATTGTACCATGATCTTCTGGTATACTTATTGTACCATGACCTTCTGGTATACTTATTGTACCATGACCTTATGGTACACTTATTGTACCATGGCCTTCTGGAACACTTATTGTACCATGACCTTCTGGTACACTTACTGTACCATGGACTTTCATGTTCATTTACTCTAATTGAAGGAACAATATTAGCAAGATTACTAGATTATTAGGCTAGGCCTGGCATGGCTTGGTGGTTAGGGCACTCGACTCGCAAGCTGAGGGTCGCGGGTTTGAATTCGCGTCACCAAACATGCTCGCCCTTTCAGCCGTGCGGGCCTTATAATATGACGGTCAACCCACTATTCGCTGGTAAAAGAGTAGCCCAAGAGTTGGTGGTAGGTGGGGTTGACTAGTTGCCTTCTCTCTAGTCTATCACTTCTAAATTAAGGACAGCTAAGGCCAGAACAGGTAGCTCTCGTGTAGCTTTGCGCGAAATTTAAAAACAAACAAACAAACATGCTTGTTTGTAGTTATGCACAAAGCTACACAATGGGCTATCTGTGCTCTGCCCACCACGGGTATCGAAACCCGGTTTCTAGTGTTGTAAATCCACAGACATACCGCTGTGCCACTGGGGGGCATATATATTCAAAACAAGTCGAACGTATGTACAATAATTATTCATACAACCATCCATATGATTAATTTCGATTAATCGAAATTCACTGCAAAACCCAGATCCTTCCTTCAACGCAACACAAGAGAGATGGAAATATATAAAGAGAAAACATGATCAAATAATAAAATGGCATTTGAACTCAACCCTATTTGGAAGTCGCATTTTTCAAACTAGTTCCTGTTCTCTACTGTCGTAGACAAACGTTGACTCTTCTGGACCGTTTTGAACCTAAATGTACGCCCTGGTGGTAAGGGCACTAGAATCACAAGCTGAGAATCGCGGGTTTGAATGGCGTTTCGTAACATGCTTGCCCTTTCAGTCGTGGGGGCGTTATAATGGTACGATAAGTCCCATTATTTAGACTAGTCGTCCCTAATTTTGATATTATAAACAAGGTGGAAGGCAGTTAACTAATATCACCCACCGCCAACTCTTGGGCTTTGGTAAAAAAAATAGCCCAAGAGTTGACGGTGGGTGATATTGGCTAACTGTCTTCCCTCTTGTTTATCACTTTAAAATTAGGGACGACTAGCCTAGATAATCCTCAAAAGAGCTTTGCGCGAAATTCAAAACAAACAAACAAAACTGAGCGCACAAATGATGATAACAACACAAAGTATGAAATACAATAAATGAAAAAAATTATAACAGAAATAGACGTAACACAAGCAATCAAAGCAACAAAAACAAAGCTCCGGGGGGAAGTTGGCATTCAGGCTATCTTCTTCAAGAAAGGTACTCAGAGCTTGTTTGAACATCTAATCCCTCTTTTTAATCTATCACTAAATTCGGGATACATCCCTGTTTCTTGGAAGCAAGCGATTGTCTTAATGTTCCACAAAGAAGGAAAGGCAGGGAATAAACCGAACATCTACCACATGATGTCATAATGTTCCACAAAGAAGAAAAGGCAGGGAATAAACCGAACATCTACCACACGATGTCTTAATGTTCCATGAAGAAGGAAAGGCAGGGAATGAACCGAACATCTACCACACGATGTCATAATGTTCCATGAAGAAGGAAAGGCAGGGAATAAACCGAACATCTACCACATGATGTCTTAATGTTCCACAAAGAAGGAAAGGCAGGGCGTAAACCGAACATCTACCACACGATGTCTTAATGTTCCACAAAGAAGGAAAGGCAGGGAGTAAACCGAACATCTACCACACGATGTCTTAATGTTCCACAAAGAAGAAAAGGCAGGGAATAAACCGAACATCTACCACACGATGTCATAATGTTCCACAAAAAAGGAAAGGCAGGGAATAAACCGAACATCTACCACACGATGTCATAATGTTCCACAAAGAAGAAAAGGCAGGGAATAAACCGAACATTGTCGAAAACCTACTGTATATCGAGTGCATTCCTTTTTATTAAAACTATCTATTATTGTTTCAGTTAGTTTCACTAGGTGGTCTGATATTTGTCTGGATTTTCTAAAAACATTTGGTGTTTCGGGTCATTTTGAAGTCGTCTCCAGGAATGTGGAGAACCGATTACTGAATATCCTTTCTGGATGTAGATTTGTTGCTGCTATTGAAGGTGTGTTTACTTGTGGTTGTAGATTTGTTGCTGCTATTGAAGGTGTGTTTAATTGTGGGTGTAGATTTGTTGCTGCTATTGAAGGTGTGTTTACTTGTGGTTGTACATTTGTTGCTGCTATTGAAGGTGTGTTTACTTGTGGTTATAGATTTGTTCCTGCTATTGAAGGTGTTGGTACACTTTTCCAGACCGCAACATCATCAGCAAATTGTGATGAATATCCTTGATTTGGATCTTTGAGGGACATGTTGTTAACATACATGATGAATAGGATAAGGCTAACTACCCCTCCTGATGGGACCCCTGCCTCTGCAGAACCTCATTCAGTTATAAAACAATTAAACACACCTTCAATAGCAGCAACAAATCTACAATCACAATTAAACACACCTTCAATAACAGCAACAAATCTACATCCACAATTAAACACACCTTCAATAGCAGCAACAAATCTATAACCACAAGTAAACACACAGTAACAGCAGCAACAAATCTACAACAACAATTAAACACACCTTCAATAGCAGCAACAAATCTACAACCACAATTAAACACACCTTCAATAGCAGCAACAAATCTACATCCACAATTAAACACACCTTCAATAGCAGCAACAAATCTACAACCACAAGTAAACACACCGTCAATAGCAGCAACAAATCTACAAAAGGTGTGTTTAATTGTGGAAAAGCAGTAACAAATCTACAACCACAATTAAACACACCTTCAATAGCAGCAACAAATCTACAACCACAATTAAACACACCTTCAATAGCAGCAACAAATCTACATCCACAATTAAACACACCTTCAATAGCAGCAACAAATCTACATCCACAATTAAATAACATTGTGGAATATTGCCAAAAATGTATCATAGAATATCAATATAAGTACCTACATGGACATTGACCTGAAAGGGGTCAGAGTAAGTGCGGGATACTTGTTTGTTTGTTTGTTTTTGAATTTCGCACAAAACTACACGAGGGCTATCTACGCTAGCCGTCCCTAATTTAGCAGTGAAAGACTAGAGGGAAGGTAGCTAGTCATCACCACCTACCGCCAACTCTTGAGATACTATTTTACCAACGAATAGTTTGATTGACCGTCACATAATAACGCCCCCACGGCTGAAAGGGCGAGCATGTTTGGTGGGACGGGGATTCAAACCCGCGACCGTCAGATTGCGAGTCGAGCGCCCTAACCACTTGGCCATGCCGGGGCCTTGTGCGTGATACTCTGACCCTCATGTAGTATTTAAATTCATATTCACCCGAAACACAAACATCTACCAAAGGTGAGGAAACGGTCCCATGGAACCTTACCCTCCCAGGTATATAAGACCTAAATACCGATAATGAGACGAGCGAGAGCACAAGACGCTGAGAACAGTTTTACTCATTCCCTTGAGGGGGGACAACCATGACCTGTGGAAACTAGTCGAATTTTTATTAAGTGTTTAATAATTTATGTGTTGTTATGCTGATGTGTTGTTACTGTTTCGTAGTGAATTTTCACTAGGATATTTTTGTAGTCCCCCTTCGCCTGCTCGCTCGCTCGAACCGAAATCCTTGCTACAGCCCTGCTACCAGGGATTTTACTAATACAAGTCAATTCCTTCAGATTTAGTAGCCTACTTCCTAAAGGGTGACTTTTTTATTATTATGCAAAGTAATGTAATCTTTATACGTTAGATCAAATTCCAGTTCTTAAATGCAAGACCGAGTAAGGCGCTGAAGCACGTGATCAAATGTCACTTAGGTTACACGTCATCTGTTTCTGGAAATGTCCGTTAGGATATACAAGTAGACAAGCACAATGTGTGGATAATACTAATCTCAGATTTTTAACTGCCGTAACTAGACTCCAAGGCTGTAGTTATAAAGAAAAAGTCGGGTGCCCAAGTTCCCCTAGATCTCTGACCACACGTCATTATTTGCACACGGTACACTACCAAAAGTTGATGATGGAAATGTGGTTAAACACAAGGCGACAGAAAAAAATCATTAAACTGGTTGGTTGGTTGCTTTGAATTTCGCGCAAAGCTACACGAGGGCTATCTGCGCTAGCCGT
>NW_013667354.1:102866-109399 GCF_000517525.1 Limulus polyphemus | reverse complement strand
CATTCGAACCCGCGACCCGCAGATTGCGAGTCGAGCGCCCTAACCACCTGGCCATGCCTGGCCTCATTAAACTGATACACTCTTTTTAACAACACAACGACGAGTGTGTGTGGGGGGGGATTACTATGTTCTACATTCTTCTTATAGTAGTAAGTACTGCCCTAAACATCTTAGGTTTCACTAAGTTGTTCAAAGAGGTATATGATTATTATTTAGCTGGAATACCAACTTCAGAAGTTAATTTTTACTTATATTTAGATGTGCCATTTGTAATAACTTGTTTTATTAATTTTTAGGTTTAACAAAAGTGATTAAAATCATGCATGCTGGCGAAATTCTTTCTCACAGTATTCTCAAATGTAAAAATTCTATTCTTTGAATGTCATAGGTTACTAATCAGGAGGCCTTTCATTCAATACACAAATTCATTAAACGTGCTAGAGTATAGAGGTAAATTTTATCTAAAATTATATGTGTATGGGGTATAAATATATATTTCGTTTAATTTCACTACAGTAAACGTAGTTTCAATTCCTTCCTTGCTTTTCTGTTTCATTAGGAACAACTGACTACAAATATTCGGTAGTTTGAGCTGTAGAACATCACGGGATTGGGCACCCATATATGCTCAAGATCTTTTAGTTCTGTTTCATAGTTTTAATTTCATTTTACATGTAAGGCTTGTATATAGAGATTACAATATGTAGACAAACTAAGTATTTTCAACTTCCTTCATTTAGTAAAGTTCACCTAAAATTCTCAAAATGTTCACGCATATAAATGTATGAAGGTTTAAAGTAAAAGAAATAAAACAACAACAACAACAAAACTGGTAAAGGAAGTGGCTAAGTTTCTTTTGCCATAGTTACCTATTGTTCTGGGTCATTCACCTATGGTACCTTGTGTATTTTTTCGTAGGAAAGGTTGCAATAGAGTAGAACATAGTACGTAAAGTCGGGCAGCGATCTTTTCCATTAGTGAGTTAGGTGATACCTTGAGGTTACTACCCTCCATTATTTCTCGATTGGATTGACCCACAGTGATGTAGGTAATGCATATACCCTGAGAAGAATAGCATTGCACAAGTGTGATATAATGCAATGCTTTTTTTTTCCAGTCTGGAACAGAATTTTTGGATATCTACAGATTTTCACAAACTGACCTCCAATAAAGGCACCGTCCTTTGCCTTACAATCGTCTTTTTCATTGTGTTCAAGCATTGAATAAAAATTGTTTTCACATTGTTTTACATAATATACAGTCTCATTTGTTCACTCTAAACTCAGTAAAATCAAATAATTCAGTTGAACTATGTAAAACATTTTCTGTTCATCCTTATGTTATCTTGTGAATGCTATTTGATTACTCAAAGAGAAATCAGTGAACTTGAGAATAACACAAGATTAAATCTAATAGACGGGTTATCCCTGTCGCTGTGTGAGTCCTACCTCTACATATACCTCTCGTTTTAGGATACAATTCACTGTTTCCATATTGTAAAGCTATACAAGGGCTATGTAATTTTGAACTCATAGGCTGGAGAGAATCGACTGGTAAACAACATCTTCCACCAACTTTTCAGCTGCTCTTGTTTGATCGAATAATAGGATTTTACCGTTACTCTTATTGCGCACCCACAGTGGAGCACGTTTTTACAGCCACGGGTCGTAAAATAGGAATCCTCAAATTTACAGCTTAGGCAAGTTAAACATTAGGCCACACTCGACCCTTGGTCTATTTATGTAGAATGCTTAACAAAAATCGTTCAAAATAAGAAGATACTGTTACAATTACTATATCTGTTTTATTTTGATAAATAAATAAAAACACGTAAGATCAGATATTTATTTATAAAAAAAAAGTTACATTTTCAGATTTATCATATTTTTTATCTAATTACTGGACTATATTTATCTGTACATGTTTAATTGCTGCTATACTACACAGGTTAAGTAATTTTGTATAACAATTTAATCTGGTTAAATGTTCAAATCTGAAACTTGTATGTATTATTCAGATGAAAAGCTAATCTTTAATGGGAAACAATGCCATTATTAGCCAATGGGGAAAACTTCTAGGAAATCACTAGAGGAAAATAGTTCTACAACCTGTCACTAGGAGCAACTTTATGGGTCTGCTAATGGAAATAGATGTTTTCCTCGCGGGGCTCTTCTGACAGTAGCGTATAGGATGTGTGGTATAAGTGGTGAAATGGTATTAGATTATAAATATTTCTTAAGGAATAAAAAGAAAAAAAATAGAAGTAACTGTTTCTGGATGATCAAAGCGAGTTTACTCTCGTGAATCATGTTATTCTTTTGTAATGTTAACAATTGTTAAAGTTTAGTTTTAACTCCACCCGGTGAAACTGGCTTTCTCATTTCACGCTCGGATAATTCGTGGTAGAAAATGAAGGGAAAAGGTTATTTTTTTACATATGAATTAAAAGAGAACAAGTGTGTTCCATTCGCTGAATTTTCGAACGTTCTTTCATTTTTATTTTTCCCACGTTGGTTATAACTATGCATAATTTTGTTCCGAGTCAATTGAACCTTGAAATTGTAAAAGTTTCAAGCAGACATAAAAAGTGTGTTTGGTCTTATATAGATGGTTGAGTACGTTATATTAAAATTAGTTGGAATGTGTAAATCAGCATGTTACATGATAAACACAACCGATATAAAGTCGCGGTGAAATGAAATGTATCACAACAACATTCTCACATTGTTTTGTGTGATAACACCGAAAATTGACGCTTTTCAAAAGGATATGTAACAGCCATTTCGGAAGCAAAATATTAGTATATTCAGATCATAAAGATGAGTTCAGGTTAGGGATTTAGAATTTTCAAGACGAAAATATTTATTGTAATTATTAGTATTGGAAAACAAATGAATATGTGTGAGCTTGAGAAACCAGGACCCTTCAAAATGAGACCTGTAACAAGTCGTACCACAGCCATTGTAAACAAAATTTTGTGTTATAGGAACAGGTGAGAACCCACAAACACAAAGGTCAATGGGAAAAGCCGTCCACGTGGACCAAGCAACAATACACAACATAATCAAGAAGGATCTCCATGTGGAAACAAGGCCAACAGGATATGTGTTCACCAAGATAAGGCTTTTAGTCATGCCTCCCATTCAACCATTGCATACCTCAAACAGCTGGAGAATGAAATGGGTATTCATTCAATTCCTTACGAAGACGTATCGGTGAAGTCGCCGGACGCAGCGCCTATGGATTCCTGTGCGACGTCTTTGCAGCCTTGCGACGAAGACTTTTACAATGGAAACTACGCTGCAGGACTATTGTCAAGATTCACGGTCGTCAAATAGGGAAAACGGGACTGTAACGATGTGAAGAGGTTCCAAAATCGTTTGAATACAAACTCTGAATAGCAGCTCTTTTCTCAGAACTAAAGTTTTATTTCCAACAATAAGCAGTGAGATGTAACCTCTCTTAGTTAACTAATCAACAAATCAAATCTATATACTACAATAAACACTTCGCATAAGAGCAAAACTTTGTATTATAATAAAACTATATACCACAACAAACCAACATGAAACAGTGAAACTATGAATCATACCAAAACTGTGTACCACATAAAACCTACGTACAATACCAAACTTACGAATAAAACCAAAACTATTATGATAGCAAAACTATGTACGAAACCCAAACTATGCACCGGATCTACCTTTATGTCGATTTCGAAGGCTCTAATAAACTACAGGAGCAATGATTCTTGTTTTCTAAAACAAACCTTGAGATCCAAAATTATGAATGTTAGAAATACAATAACATTATTATATCTGGGTTATTTCCTGGATAAATACTGAGAGTATCATACACAAAATACTTCTGGCAATTTGTGAGCTTATGGTACTGTAACATGTTACAAACTTGTGGATTTATTGCACTGTAACATGGTATAAAACGCACGACTTTATTGTACTGTAACATGTTAAAAAAATTTAACTACGTGATATTTTAACATGGTATAAAAATCACGACTTTAATAGAACACATATGAATGGTCTTAATATTTTTAGGTGTACCAAAAACGTCGTGTATCTCATCACTAGGTGGCGCGATAGCTATGTTCACGAGTTTGGTATTGCGCAATAAACATCGCCTAATTTAGCCTTATACGTAATACATTCACGTCACTAGCGGTATTGTACGTGTTGTTAAACAGGGTATATTGAGTGAAATTAATTAGATAGTGAAAGACCGTTTTAGTAAAAAGAAATAACGAAAAATTATTTTCAATTCAGAATGTATTGTTCTACATGAGAAAAGGTATGAAATAAAACTAATAATGTCAATGTAATAACCACTGGTTTCGGCGCTAAACCTAAACCAGGTGCAAAAAAAATCGGTACCAATTATTTTTTCCCTAACTTAGGCTTAATGCTCAAACATATGGTGGCATTATTAAATGTTTGTTCTTTGGGGCTATACGCCTTTTCCTGTTCTAAATAATTGTCAAGTTTCACTCCAATAATATTTTTGAAAAACTGTCAAAAAAGGAGTGACGGAGGTTAAGAAGAAACTTTTTTTAATAGCTTATAAAGTTTATTTAAACTAATCTTCTAAAATCAAAGACAAATAAATGCACTTTAAAAATCAGCTCTACACTGACGTCATTATGAATTAACACAACCCCTTAGCAACCACCAGTCTCTGCAATGTAACCGATATGTTGTTATCTCGTGCTGTTATTATTCATGCGCAGTCTGCTCACTGTAAATATTGATATGATTAACATTAAGTAACATTTTATCGTTTAAAACAGTGTGTTATAAAGCCTGCTAATTTTAATCATATTTTATATATATAGCTATGAATGTGTTTTCTGTGATGCTAGGCCTATTTTACAGTTGGCGTTACCTGCAACTGCAATGACTACCACTATAAAGAATACATTAGGTATTATGTACATCTAAAAACAAAATCCAAACCATGTTCAAATAATATATCACCCAGCTCAGCTCTCATCAATACAGTTAGGTTAGTGACTGAGATATCACTCAACTCAGCTCCCGTCAGCACAGCTAGATTAGTGACGGAGATATCACCTACCTCAGCTCTCATCAGCACAACTAGGTTAGTGACTGAGATATCACCTACCTGAGCTCTCGTCAATACAACTAGGTTATTGACTGAGATATCACTCAACTCATCTCCCATCAGCACAGCTAGATTAGTGACTGAGATATCATCAGTTCACCACAGCTAGGCCAGTGACGAAGATATCACCCACCTCATCTCCCATCAGCACAGCTAGATTAGTGACGGAGATATCATCTACCTCAACTCTCATCAGCACAGCTAGATTAGTGACTGAGATATCAACCTCAGCTCTCATCAGCACAGCTAGGTTAGTGACTGAGATATCACTACCTCAGCTCTCGTCAATACACAGCTAGGTTATTGACTGAGATATCACTAAACTCAGCTCTCATCAGCACAGCTAGATTAGTGACGGAGATATCACCTACCTCAGCTCTCATCAGTACAGCTAGATTAGTGTTGTATATAATAATGTGCGATGTTAGGGGTGGAAGGTGGCCTAGTGTAGTGTACCACATTATACTCTATATCATCTGTGTTGTTTAAGGTGAATGAACATGTTACATACACCAGTTTCACTCACAAACACAAAAGTGAATAAAACCTGAGAAATAGGCTTAAATGGAATACTGGGCGGATTCCAACTTTCTTATACAATTAATTTCTGGGCGTTGTTTAGTGGTAAGCGTGCAGGGCTGCAGACTTAAAGGTCGAACATTGTTGCCATCGTGCCGTTGAAAACGTTCCGCACGTGCAACTTATAGCTACGGGTGCGTTATAGGAGTGATAATGAAGCTAGCTAGTTATTTGGTTTAAAGCCGGCCAAAGCCCTTGTGGCAGCGGGTGATACTGACTGACCATCTTTTTTTTTCAGGTCAGTTACTCATAACTAGTGACGTCTAAATCAGTTGAACATATTTATATCTTCGACAATCAAATAGCAGGAAAATGTATGTAAGAAACATATATATATATATATATACCCATATCTAAAAAAATTCTATATTTTTATGTGATTTTTCTCGTTAATTAATAGTAGAAAAGTGGACTCGATCTTTTTCCGGTGCGTTTCGCAAACCAACTAGTGTTTTAAACGTACCAGTGTTTTCCATTACCACGTTCTAACAAAAGCAAAAGGAAGTCAGATTAGAAACAGTTTGTAAGCACGAAGAGCGACATGCTTTAACATAAAATTGAATTTTGTCTGTTCACGTAATTTCCATTAGACTGTCTACAGTGTTGAATATGTAAACAAAATATCTTTGATCGTATGTTTTAATTTCAATATGAATAATGTCTCATTTCAATGTTGCATCTTTCGGCAAATTATAGATGGTAACGCCACCTTTCGGGCGAAGAAGTTCGTTTCTGTTTTGCACCCGACTATCGCTCCACAAATACAAATTATATCAAATGTCTTCTCTTTCAGTTTGTTTGTTTTTGGTATTTCG
>NW_013667354.1:101373-102276 GCF_000517525.1 Limulus polyphemus | reverse complement strand
CGAACCCGCGACCCGCAGATTGCAAGTCGAATGCCCTAACCACCTGGCCATGCCGGGCCGTCTTCTCTTTCAGTTTCTGAAACGACATATAAGTAGAGAAACGCTTCTTTCCAAACTACATTACGTCATATAAATGGAAGAGCAACGAGAAAGCAACAACAATATATATATATATATCTATTGTTCGCGGAGTTAGAGCAGGAACGACAAAAACGAGATAAAATACTGTTTACAAATGTACAAGTCTAATAGTTATCGACTTTTAAAGAAGAACCTAAGAAACGGAATATTGAAAGTAAAATGTTGGGAAACTTGGGAACTTTTTAATCGTTGAAAAAAAAAACACACTTCCATCCACTAAGGTGTTTATACAAATTTATTTAATGTTCTTTAAAAACCCTTCTGTCAACCCTAAATAAAAACATTTCTTCTATACTCTACATCTCCTGCATGATTTATATTTTCCAATAGTTTCTGATATCATCTTGGTAAGTTAGGTTGAATATCTCCCTTCATTATTCTGTGTATAACGATCCAGACGTCATCTTGGTAAGTTAGGTTGAATATCTCCCTTCATTATTCTGTGTATAACGATCCAGACGTCATCTTGGTAAGTTGGTTTAAATATCTCCCTTCATTATTCTGTGTATAACGATCCAGACGTCATCTTGGTAAGTTAGGTTGAATATCTCCCTTCATTATTCTGTGTATAACGATCCAGACGTCATCTTGGTAAGTTAGGTTGAATATCTCCCTTCATTATTCTGTGTATAACGATCCAGACGTCATCTTGGTAAGTTGGGTCAAGTATCTCCCTTCATTATTCTGTGTATAACGATCCAGACGTCATCTTGGTAAGTTGGGTCAAGTATCTCCCTTCATTATTTTGTGTATAATGATCCA
>NW_013667354.1:99175-100824 GCF_000517525.1 Limulus polyphemus | reverse complement strand
AAAACAGATGTCGTAATTCTATTTTGACGGATAATGCGCTGTTTATTTACACGTGCTCGGGGGTGTTCCTTGCTATTCGCTAGACAGAGACAAAGGGTTTTAAGTTCAAATCAATTTCTCATCTACCAGCTGTGGGCCTAACCTTCCGGGTGGTCTTAATTAACCCAAGAAAACGAAAGGAAATTCCAAACTAAAGGTTTTAAACTAAATGTCAAAATATTTCTATTAATAGCACAGGTGAAGATGAGATTGTTTACAGAAGAGGTTATTAGCAAAGGAAGGACCACCTTGAACGACTCTAGCAACAGCTGATGCAAATATTGGGACACAGAAGTGTTACTTTTTTAATATGTTGATGTTTAATTCTTTTCCTCATTTAAAATGTAAACAAAAAAAAAAGACAAAAGCGAGACTAAGATCAGTAAAAAAAGAAAACCATTTAGACACTTCTTAGCGATAGAGTAAGTACTCCAGATAATCAGTAACGATCCAGACGTCATCTTGGTAAGTTGGGTCAAGTATGTCCCTTCATTATTCTGTGTATAACGATCCAGAAGTCATCTTGGTAAGTTAGGTTAAATATCTACTTTCATTATTCTGTACATAACGACATTTTTCTGTCATGAGATTTCAATATTGCATGTTTTACTTAATTTTCAGTTCAATACTTAATAATGTCAGTAATTATTAAATTCATCATATGGAAACAATGGTATTAATGTGTATAATAAATAACTCTATTAACTCTAACGTTGAATGTGTAATAACTCAAGTTTAATATACGGTTACACAAACGATTAAGTTCAACAGAATTAACGAATATGTAATAATACTCAAATTCTGTATATAATAACACTTAACCTCTATATCCAAAAACATTTATAATGATTATGCAATAACACTTATTTTTAACGCCCTTTAAGCTAAATTGCAATATGTTATAACACCTAACGAAATAATTCAACACTTATATCCAGTAGCAGCAACGCTCAAACTCCACATGCAATATCGGGTATATTCAGTACGCATGCGCGGCACAGCTGAGCCCCAACATCAACCGTAAACTTCAAGACGTAATAACGCTACAGGGCTATCTGCGGTCAACGTCCCTAAGTGACAGACTAGAGGAAAGGCAGCTAGCTTATAGCACCCAACTCCAAATCTTAGATTACTTTAATCGAATATTGGGATCAGACCGTCCGTCTTATAAAGCACTCATAGCTCCAAACTAGAGGGCGTGATCTTCATTGCCGCAATAGGACTCAAACCTTGGACCCTTGGTTTCACAATCAAAGCTATTATAAGATAAAGTTCTGTATCATTGTGTACACTCAACCAGGAGATGCAGTGTGACGATATCTTGGTGTAAGGATTATCTGGAGTACTTACTCTATCGCTAAGAAGTGTCTAAATGGTTTTCTTTTTTTCTGTACAGAATAATGAAGGGAGATATTTAAACCAACTTACCAAGATTACTTCTGGATCGATATGTACAGAATTATGGAGGGACATACTTGACCCAACTTACCAAGATTACTTCTGGATCGTTCTGTACAGAATAATGGAGGGACATACTTGACCCAACTTACCAAGATGACTTCTGGATCGTTCTGTACAGAATAATGGAGGGACATACTTGACCCAACTTA
>NW_013667354.1:96515-98381 GCF_000517525.1 Limulus polyphemus | reverse complement strand
CACGTGTAAATAAACAGCGCATTATCCGTCAAAATAGAATTACGACATCTGTTTTCTCTTTGTGACCCCCCCCCCACTCCCTGCTTCTTAGTGACTTACGCATGCACAAAAACACATAGAGGACATTTGTGTAAATATACGTGCAATCTCATGTTTTCAGTATTATAATGTAATCACAGGCAGTGGATCCGAGGGGGGGACACGTTCCCCCAACTTTTGATCCGGTAGGGAATAGGGACTTGTATCTAATTATCAGGAAAGTTTGAAATTTGAATTCAATGGTCACGGTTAACATAGACAATAAGGTGTCCCCCCCCAATAACTTTAATTTGTTCCGCCACCTGTGTATACAGTTGTACATGCTTTGTAATCTCAAATATCAAAAGAGCTGTCAGAATATATGTCCCTAAGGCACGTGCCAGGTTATGCATATTTTAACTGTGTCGACAAAAAAAAGCTATTTAGAAAATGAATGCATTAATAAACTGGTATCAACAAAACCACGTGCACTGGTATGGATTTGTTTCGGATTTTCAAGTAATACTAGAGGAAGGACAGGTTACTAAACAGCACTCACCGCCTACTCTTGGGCTACTCTAATCGAATAGTAGAATTTGGCAATCACTCTTATACCCCCCCCCCTTTCCCGTCCAGATACACACACGCACCGGCTTCCAAGTACAGGGTACGATTTTACCATAAAGGACGCCACGATATCCACTAGGCCACGCCAGGTGCATTTATTTCTGACGAAGATTATTTGTTTATAGTTATGCGCAAAGCTACACAATGGGCTATCTGTGCTCTGCCCACCACGAGTATCGAAACCCGGTTTCTAGCGTTTTAAGACCACAGACATTCCGCTGTGCCACTGGGGGGTGGGGGCTTCTGACGAAGGATTAATCGAATACTTGATAATTAAATTATACTTGATAATTAAATTGTTAATCCTAGAATTAACAATTCCCATCCTAACCGCTAGTAGATTAATAATAATAGATAAGTCACACGAAAATGTAATAAAAAATACCATCAATTAATTACACTTTTCTTACACTTCGTACACAGGAAATGAGTGGTTTAACCCAGTGTTCTTGGTCAGATCTTTACATAGAACGTTGTAACGTGGAAAAAAAAACATAAAGTTATTGAATCTAATGGAACGTGTAGATCCCCCACCGGTAATGAACATATATAAAAACAGTTCGGTAATCAACAGAGTTAATCAACTTTATACTACCAGGTTGATCTTTAGGGAAATATAAATTAATATGCTTGTTATGGGGTGTGTCCTTATCTTTATTCAGTTTTACTTTTTTTATGTTTGAAAATTAAGACAGACGATTTTTTTTTCTTCACACATAAACAAAAATAAAAAACAAACAGCGGGATAAATAAGTTTGAATTTATCTGTGCATTAGTGTATGGCTCCTGTAAAATAATTTTATCTACTATACGAGTTTATTTTCTAAAAGAAGAACGAACATTAGGGAGGGATGTAGTAACGAGATTTCAACCCAACTTGACATAGATGCAAAGTCAAGTTCATTAATAGATAGGCTTAGCTGTAATGAATAAGTACTGTGAGATTTAGGGATGGTGTACTTAGAAGGTTTTTGCAGGTTATTGATATACAGTCGTAACTGCAATGGGTTAGAATTGTATGACCTAGGAACTGTGAACTTAGAAGGTTTATGCAGGTCACTGTTAGACAGGCTTAATTGCAACGGGTTAGAATTGTAAGACCTAGGAATTGTGCACTAGGTTTATGCAATGGGCCAGTCAGTATTGTAAGATAAAGGAATTGTGCATTTAGAAGGTTTGTATATGGTAAGTGTTAGAACTGACTACAATGGGTTTGTTTGC
>NW_013667354.1:89325-95847 GCF_000517525.1 Limulus polyphemus | reverse complement strand
TAGTGGAATTGACCGTCACATTATAATGCCCCCACGGCTGAAAGGGCAAGCATGTTTGGTGGGGCGAGGGTTCGAACCTGCGAGCCGCAGATTGCGAGTCCAGCTCCCTAACCACTTGGCCATGCCAGGTCGACCTGCAATGGGTCAGTTAGTACTGTAAGATCTAGGAATTGTGCACTTAGAAGGTTTGTGTATGATCACTACTGTAAAGTATTAACTGCAATGGGTCAGTACTGTGATATCAAATAATTATGCATTTAGATGATTTGCCTATGGTCAATGTTAGACAGTATTAACTTAATCAGCAGCCTCGAATTAAACCAAATCATTGTTGTTTCGTTTTAATGAACGTTTTATTAAGAAAGATAAAAGAATACTTAAGCGAAGGCATAAATAAAAATTAAGCGAATTTATCTCACTTTGCGAACTTTAGAATTACCATAAGGAGGCGCTGTGATCAACAGAGCTAAAATCGATCTCTTATGAAAGTTTCGTCTGCAATTAAAATAATGCTCTCGGATCGTTTTTTTGTCTTCTAAGTATGTAAGGTAATTTTAATAATCTTGTTCATTATAAACTTTTTTTTTTTGAAGTTGTCTTAAGCCAGTGGAATCCAGAAAGTTTATGAAACTCTTGTTCCTTTCTTTAACTACCCACAAGCCACGAGTACTAACAAAATAAAGAGCACAAGCGCACAAATGGTATCTCTCGTTAAAATTTCATTTACCTTTAATCAGCAAGCCTTTATTAGGTAAAGAAGTGGTAATCTGTAATTTGCATGTATGGGGGAATGAGGTGTGGCTTATGGAATATTTTAGCGGGAGAAAATGACGTCAATATAAACCAAAAGAAGAAACACCAACAACAGCAAAAAAATATTGCTTCGACGACGCGCTGGAGGAGATATTTGGTGTTCTAAACTTCTCGCTTTGAGACATGAGAAGCATTACATCCGGTGTGTAAACAATTAACACTTCCGGTAAACGATATAGGAGACCAGAAAAAAAAAAGTTGCATCAATTTTTTTATAGAGCCAATTTCAAAAGCAAGACCTTTATCATTAAAGAAGGAGAAACGAGCTATGAAATTCTAAACCTAATTACTGATATTAATGAACGGAAACAGAAAATAAACCTTGAGATATTAAACAAAATATATTTACTAACTGTAAAACTTTTATTCTCTTCCTTGTCCCTCAGTGGGTCAGCAGTAAGTTTACGAACTTACAATGTTAAAATCCGAGGTTCGATTACCCGTGGTGGAGAAAACGTAGATAGATTTGCGCTAAAACAATAGCAACATCTCTTCCCAAACGAGCATAGTTGTTAAGACTTCATAATTTAAAGTCTGTACTAAAGATTCTAACATTTATCGCGCTAATAAGATCATATAAGTAAATACAAAACTCAGTCGAATAGTTACATCAAGAACAGAATGTTGATCATCTAGCCAGGCGTGACCTAGGGGTTAGTGAGATCTTTGAGGCGAATAAATACTGAAGATATAATCTTTGAATATTTCCCCAATTTGACAGCTGTTTGTTATAGTGTAGGGAAGGCTGAGATATCAAAATAACATCGAATGTAAAATTCAAGACTTCATATATAGAGGTTCATTACGTTATATTAAAACAAGTTTGGAGCCTCACCACGTCATTCATTACGGTCAATGTCGCCACGTCTGCTCATACTCTAAATGACGGTAGTGCATATTGACAATAGCCCTACAGCGTAGTTTCTATTGTAATAGGCCTCTTTATAAGGCTATGATGTCAAAAGCACACCACCACTCTCTGCATACTTTACTTAAGTCTTCTAGTGCTCGATAATGACAGTTCCCAATCGTTGCTACATCCGGGGACTTAATCGTTATGTTTTAATAAGGAATAGCACGAATACAGTTTTCATTTTCTAGCTACTTTAGATGTGCAATGGTTGATAAATATATCGTGGAAGCAGCTTTCGTCGCTTTTCCAGATAGAGAATCTTTTTGTTCATGTTGTGTAATGTTGCCAGGAATATGTGGACGGCTTTTACTACTAAACTTTGAGTTCATGAATTTTTACCCATTACAAGATTCCGCACTTCGCTGGGGGTACGACTTGTTGCAGGTCTCTTTCTGGTTGGTCCTGGTGTCCCAATTTAATGCATGTTCATTTGCTTTCCAATGCAATTGCATTTTCTGTTGGTAAAGAATAGACTAAGACTTGGCATTGGGTTGTATTGACTAGCTGCCTTTCCTCTAATCTATCATTTCTAAGTAGGGGACGGCTAGCGCGGATAGTCATCAAGTAGATTTGCGTAAAATCCAACAAGAAAACAAGCAAACAATCCAATGTAATTGAGTAAAAGGAATGTCATCGTCTTAGAAAATCTAAATTCCGATCTGAAAACGTCGTGGCAATCTGAGTGTATAAAAATTTGCGTCGTAAAGGGCTGTTACATACCCTTTCCAAAAGCAGTCAGTTTCCTTTGGCATCTCACTCTCTCCGTAACGCCAAATAACATCAAAATGTAGTTCTTATACCTTCTATTGCAACTTTATATCGGTTGTGGTTTCACGTCATTCGATGACTTGCATATTGAATACTATTCTAATATAACGTACTCAGCCTTCTACACTTTAGTGTTGATATTTGAAACCTTTTTAAGACTTGACTGAAGTATATTCTTCAACATATTTTAATAAAAGAAACGAAAGGAATCGCTCAGTTTGATTGTTGCTACACACGTGATAACCCAAGGCGTCTCAGCTTGATTCCTTCAAGTACGATTTATACATCAGCCCAATTTCCTATCATTTGATTGGAACCATGGAGATTATTCCAGGAAGTAAAGTAGTACGAATGTAAATTATTTTAATTTATACATCAGCCCAATTTCCTGTCATTTGATTGGAACCATGGAGATTATTCCAGGAAGTAAAGTAGTACGAAAGTAAATTATTTTAATTTATACATCAGCCCAATTTCCTATCATTTGATTGGAACCATGGAGATTATTCCAGGAAGTAAAGTAGTACGAAAGTAAATTATTTTAATTTATACATCAGCCCAATTTCCTATCATTTGATTGGAACCATGGAGATTATTCCAGGAAGTAAAGTAGTACGAAAGTAAATTATTTTAATTACTTATTTCATATAAGTCTGGGAATAAAAAGTATACAGTGGTTTGACTCCAAGAATATGAAATCGCTTTGGTTTAAACACATTAAATATGGTCTAATGCCTGAGCCGGTGCTAACTTTACAAAGCCATAAACACCTGAAACCAATATTCATTACCAGCAAAAATATAAGATTTACTTATAACTATTGTTTTGCATTATGGTGAAAAATAACAACCTGGACACTCGTACTTATGTGTAAAAAATAAGTAGTATAAACCAGTCCCTCATTCTTCCACATTAAAGACATGTCCTAAAAACTAGTCCCTCATTCTTATATATTAAATACATGTCCTAGAAACTAATCCCTCGTTCTTATATACTAAATACATGTAGTAGAAACTAGTCCCTCGTTCTTATATATTAAATACACGTCCCTCGTTCTTATATATTAAAGAAATGTAGTAGAAACAAGTGCTAGTTTTCTGGTATGTTGTTCGTGTTTCACTCTTGTTTGGTTTAAGTACAGTTCAGTTGGCCACTTTACTTCTATTTCATAGTTATTAGTCATAAATGTAAAACAGTGTACAAACAACATTTAATATGTTGCCAACATTTCAATTTAGATAAGAGTCATATACACGCATGCTCCGAGAAGTCCACCACTATTAACCTGGTACACCATTACACAATCGATTTGTACTTAATGACCGGAGTCTTGAAACGAAAGGAGAACAGAGGCATGGCGTTCTACTTCATTTATCATGTGTTTGTTGTGGATTTATTGACTTATTTAACCCTAAAACACAACAAAATAAGCCATGAGATTTCATATAGAAATGTCTGTTCCTAAAGAATTAACATTTCAGATTAGTCTTAACCAACTTATTGACAAAAGCTTCCTAGACTTTTGGGTTTATACTCATGCATAATGAAGAGTTGGCTCTAGGCTGGAGTTACGCTGTACTATGCTCTCTTATTTTGTTATAACTTAATATGTTGCCATTGTACAGTGTTCTAATATACACAAGTAAGGGAAAAACGTTTCAAAAAAGGAGGTAAATGTAGGGATGGCTAATATCAATAATTCAAAAATAATGCAAACAAGATAGTAGGGATGGCATTTGCATCATCCCTACATAATAGCACAGGTACAAAGTGTAGTAAAATGTTAACAGACAAAAATAGGATAAATTAAACACAATTGTGATTGAATTGTTATATATATATTGCTATATGTTAATTCTTGCCATCCCTACTATCTTGTTTGAATTGTTTTGAAGAACTGATATTAGCCATCCCTACAATTATTTCCGTTTTTTGATGTTTTTCTTTACGTGTTTACTTGTTATTTTTTTATGCAGTGTTCCCATAGAAATAGGAAGGTTGTATTTATAATGAAGTTCTAAATACAACGAGGTTCAAACTGTCATATTTATTGTTTATCTATTATTGGCTGGTAATTCCAGCTTAAGCTTTTTAAAGAAACACCAAATTTCTGTAAGAAAGCTAACATTATTTACACTAGAATTATGAATTTTTAAAATTACTACTGGTTAATAATACTTATAAAAGCGGATACTTCGTTTAAAACTATGTCACCTCAGTGAAACTGGTTGACAACATTGTTTTGTTTTTTGAGTTATTGTGTATTAAAAAGGAATCAGAAAAAAGAAAAACAAGAAATTCAAACTTTTTGCTATGATATTTACAGACATTCCCAGAACTTGTGATTCAGTCATTACATAGATATTGTTATAAAAGGAAACGCTGTATAGTATTGTAAAGTTCTGACGACCTATTATTTAAAATACCATTTCGACGAACAATCTGAGCCATCCCTACATAGACAGTGCTGCCGTCTGCATGATAATAAGATTCAAAATTGAAAATATAATCGTAAAACCACCCCAATTACTCGATAAATAAACGTCAATTTTAGATATAATATAATAACTTCTATGTTTTAAACCTCCTGTTTTTGGTCACTTTCAGAACTCCTGTCGTTTCAGTCACTTCAAAAGCTCCTTTTATAAGCTTCTGTTCCTCTTGTTTCATAAGTTCCTATGATTTTAGTATTTTCCATTTCCGCTTGTTTTTGATCATTTCAAGTGTTTTGGCCGTTTTAACGGCTCCTGGGTTTTAATCCTTTCAAGAGCTCCTGTATTTTATTCGTTTCAATTGCTAATGTGTGTTTTTGGTCATTTCAAAGCTCCATTTGTTTTTGATAATTTCTAAAGCTTCTTTGTGTTTCGTCGTTTCAAGAATTCAAGTGTTTGTGCCGTTTTAGTAGATTTTGTGTTTTAGTAGATTTTATGTTTTAGAAGATTTTGTGTTTTAGTAGATCTTGTGTTTAGTAGATTTTGTGTTTTAGTAGATCTTGTGTTTAGTAGATTTTGTGTTTTAGTAGATGTTGTGTTTCAGTAGATTTTGTGGTTTAGTAGATCTTGTGTTTAGTAGATTTTTGTTTTAGTAGATCTTGTGTTTTAGTAGATCTTGTGTTTAGTAGATTTTGTATTTTAGTAGATTTTGTGTTTTAGTAGATGTTGTGTTTTAGTAGATCTTGTGTTTTAGTAGACTTTGTGTTTTAGTAGATGTTGTGTTTCAGTAGATTTTGTGGTTTAGTAGATGTGTTTAGTAGATTTTTTGATTTAGTAGATCTTGTGATTAGTAGATTTTGTGTTTTAGTAGATCTTGTGTTTTAGTAGATATTGTGTTTAGTAGATTTTGTGTTTTAGTAGATCTTGTGTTTAGTAGATTTTATGTTTTAGTAGATCTTGTGTTTTAGTAGATTTTTGTTTTAGTAGATCTTGTGTTTAGTAGATTTTATGTTTTAGTAGATCTTGTGTTTTAGTAGATATTGTGTTTAGTAGATTTTGTGTTTTAGTAGATCTTGTGTTTTAGTAGATTTAATTGCTCCTGTATTTTAGTCGTTTATAGTACTCTTGTATATTGACCATTACAAGAACATCTGTGCTTTTAGCTTTAAAGCACTCAGTAGAAAAGTGTTACAAGACGAAACATATGACGAAAGAATGAGTCAACAGCATAACTCTGAATATGTCACTTATAGCTTCAGCCAATCTACTATGACAATAGAAAACATCTTCGCTATTGGCAAATTTCTCTGATTTTTGTGATGGAATTAGGAACTGTTGAAGTTTTACACAGTACTGAAGCCTAATGACTGGACTTTTTTCCACTAGGCTCACACGCTGATGTGTTGGATTACACTGATTGATCCAAGGGAATAGTTAATCTGTATTGTTGAGTCACTAGTCCGACGCACTGATGTATTGGATTACACTGATTGATCCAAGGGAATAGTTAATCTGTATTGTTGAGTCACTAGTCCGACGCACTGATGCGTTGGATTACACTGATTGATCCAAGGGAATAGTTAATCTGTATTGTTG
>NW_013667354.1:80854-88526 GCF_000517525.1 Limulus polyphemus | reverse complement strand
TTATTTCCAATAATACGTAAGATGTTCTGGTTTCTTCTTGAAGTTATTTCAAGTAATATACACGAGATGTTCTGGATTTTTCCTGGAGGTTGTTTCATGAAATACGTAAGATGTACTGGATTCTTCCTGAAGTTATTTCAAGTAATATATATATAATATCTTCTGGGTCTTTCGTGAACATATTATTTCCAAATACAGGCCTTTTAACGTATACAAATGTCAGTAAAAACCGGTTTTGTGGTCCATATGTTTCCCAATAAACATTTCATGTCTTGTCTTGTAGCTATTTTATTACGTTTGTTCGTTCTTGTTTAAAATGTCTTTTAGATTATTTAACACATAAACCCGAAAAAATAATCAATTTATGGAATCAACTAGCAACGATGACTTCATATGTTACTTGATATTACTGCACAAAGACAAATTTAGAAATGATCCAAATCACGTGCGTTAAAGAACCAATCAAACCTGTTTTCTTTCCTCCTGCTTTATTTTCGAATTTTTACTTGGTTATAATGGATAGTTTTTTGCTTATCTGTTTGTAGTTAAGCGCAAAGCTACGCAATGGGCTATCTGTGCTGTGCTCACCACGGGTGTCGAAACCCGGTTTTTGGAGTTATAAGCCTTCAGATTCACCGTTATGCCACTAGGGATGGGGGAAGGGCTATAATGGATGGTATCGAAAAGCTTCTACAAGACTCACGTGCTTCCAGTTTCGGTATTTTCTAAGAACCACGCACAGGACATTTGTTGTTTTATTTGGTGGCCCAATCTGTTTGAAAGAGCTAAATCTTAATAAACCCTTCTTTTATTTACCTAAACACTATCTGAACGTAACTCTCCAACTACACATCATTACCGAACATGTTTAAGAATGAACAAGAAACGTAAATCTAATTAGCAAGGCTGTACTTTGGTACACACACACACACAAAGGAAGTCTTTGGTAGAATTTGTTAGACGCATTCAGTACTTAGGAGCAGAGCGTCAGGTGCAGAATGTGTTTGAAAAACTACCCCACAGAACCACGCCTTGTGTCAGATAAAAGAAGTCACGTGCGTGTATCCTTTCTGACAGTCACATTTCCTTTGTTCTGCCTGGAAGAACACAATACCGAAAGCTTTCTCACGCAATTTCTAGGCAAATATTGCAAATTGCAACTTGTTCAGCTTTACAGGGTGTCCCTGGAAAGTGTTGCTTTGTTTTATGTTGTTGTTTTTTAATACAATAAACAGCTTAAATTTAATCTATTACCTTGAATTATTACTTTACACAGAATATGTTATCCATGTCCAGCACGTCCCTTCTTATTACATATCCTTGGATCAATGGAGTTCATGAACTCTAATAAAAAAAAACTACGGGCACGTGAAAACATTATCAACCTAAAAGTTCAATTATACTTCGGTAAACAAAAGCTACTGGCCACTTTAGGCACGTGACTATCTTAAAATATTTCAAGAGATTTCAATGACACATTAGCTCATTAAACTTTTAATTTTTATATTACACAAAGGGCGACAGAGAGAGGGCATACAACGGTAAAATTCGGGGTTCGATCCACGCGGAGGATAGTCCACTGTGCAGCTTTACGCTAAAACACAGACAAACGATGCCATAGGACATGAATGCTATTAGGGTTCTGCGCAATAATTAAATAAACAAATTAGTAGTTTGGAAATGTATGTAATATTCGCTTTATAGCGATGCTGAAGTCACGTTTCGAAACTAATTATAAGCTATATAATCATTTATATTATATTATTATATAATTATCGACATCATTATCAACTCAGTAAAATGCATACCTCCGCCACGCAGTGTTGATCATACTGGGTTCTCAAAAAATACGAAAACGTGTCCGTTGTCCGTCGTTATTAACGGACGACCCCCAGTGGCACAGCGGTATGTCTGCGGACTTATAACGCTAGAATCCGGGTTTCGATACCCGTGGTGGGCAGAGCACAGATAGCCCATTGTGTAGCTTTGTGCTTAATTACAAACAAACAAAACATTTATTAACGGACATAAAACATTTTTGGCATGACGATTATTTTTGATTGAGTTATAGATCACAAATAGTGGGAAAATCGATCCCTATGTTGGGGATTTTTTATTATTTATTTTCGTGATTTTTGTTGAGACTTTGATCTTCCAAAAACTAATCATTTCTAAGATGGGTAATAGTTCAAATGTATACCAACTTTCGTCCAAATCCATTCAGCCGTTTTGCTGACAAACACACCAACACACACACACAGTGTTAAAAACATGAACTCCGTCCATCATCGGCGGATGAATATAATTATAATTATTTCGAGGTTATTGTTTATGTATCAACATGGTGGAAGAGTCTCAAAGTAACAATAATTCAGATACAATAATTAATTGACTTACACAATGTCAACATTTAGGTTCTTATGGCATGTTGAGATAATTATAATGTACTTTCTTTTTCTGTTTTAACTCCGTACGTAAAACTTTAAGCGATCCACCTTAAGAATTAAAGTATTTATAATACAGTTAATTCGGTATACCAGTACAGAACGTGATATTTATACTGCAATATTTAATTTGTATTTATGGCAAAGGTCTGATCTAATAACCATAGGGAAGGTCTAATCTAATAACCAGAGGGAAGGGCTGATCTAATAACCAGAGGGAAGGTCTGATCTAATAACCAGAGGGAAGATCTAATCTAATAACAAGAAGGAAGGTCTGATTTACTAACCAGAGAGAAGGTCTGATCTAATAACCAGAGGGAAGGTCTGATCTAATAACAAGAAGGAAGGTTTGATTTACTAACCAGAGGGAAGGTCTGATGTAATAACAAGAAGGAAGGTTTGATTTACTAACCAGAGGGTAGGTCTGATCTAGTAACCAGAGGAAAGGGCTGATCTAATAACCATAGGGAAGGTCTACTCTGATAACTAGAGGGAAGGTCTGATGTAATAACAAGAAGGAAGGTCTGATTTACTAACCAGAGGGAAGGTCTGATCTAATAACCAGAGGGAAGGTCGTCAGTCAGCAGCACTCTACCACTCACCAACCATGCTGAGTGATTAACTGTTACTCTTATAATGCACCCACAGCTTAATTAAAACGAGGGGAATAGCTTGTGGTAGAGCACGGGTTCGAACCCGGCTAGCAAGCACTGAAATCCAGAGCTCTACCCCAGGTCCAATCCGAGTCCCACAATATTTAAAGGTAAGGTGTCGTCTTAGAAGAAAATAAACATTCGCCGCCTCCTCAATTGCATGATGAGCTATTATTATCAAAAATAAACAAAATATGCAAAACATTCTCGAAAAGTAATCTTAGACTACTTAACAATGCCTAAAAAACGCGATAAATGTGAATAAATTAGGTTGTTTTTGTACTGTGATCAGGAACAGAAAGTTATAATTTCTATTTTGACATCAAATAAAGACGACTACGTGCGTCCAAAACTGTCCAAAAGTGCGGGTTTCGATACTGGCGGTGGGCAGAGAACAGGTAGCCCATTGTGTAACCTTTCCCTGGTGTCATTTTAAAGGAATTGTGTTGCGTTACGTCATTATCCGTGTTATTATCCTATTGTTTTTTCGTGTGATCTAGGAGCGATTTAACAAGTATAAAGTAATTTAGTTTCCCAGTTCTGTACGATTACTCTGTATCTGTTTGTTTGTTTCTTTGAAGTTACGCACAAAGCTACACAATGGGCTATCTTTGCTCTGCCCTTCACGGGTATCGAAACCCGGTTTCTAGCGTTGTAAGTCCGTATCTACAGCGATAAAAAAGTATTATTTGGTTGATGATGCAGAAAATATATTTGTTTCAAGGAAATACCCTGGTGGCATGTTGAAACATTTTATAGTAATAAGTATGCTGCTTTTGACGATTACCTAAACTTATAAAAGTCATAAAATTGTTTATATTTGTTTGTTTATCCGCGAAGTACTACGTAGTCTTTGGACCAATCTTGGTAGGATGATACACTGAACAAAGGGGCGTGTCATAGGGTGGCTATTACCCTCTCTTACCCACCCTGGGCCACGCCCACAGCAAAAATGTGTTTGTTTAGTTAATATCTCCGCAGTCTTGGACCAATTTTTATTTCTAAATATTTTTTTTATTTTGAGTTTTTTATTAAAAAAATGTCAAACATCCACTTTTTGGCCAGGAAAAGTGGCAACCAAGATACAAAGTCAGATCTTTAAAGTGGCAGGGCTACATCGAAAAAAAAAACAACCTTGCTTTTCATATGGTCAAATTCTACGTTGGGTGTTGATGAGTAGGATCACCAAGAAATCTCTTTATTTTGGCCCAGTAAGGAAGAAAAACTTCTAATGTAGTCTATCATGAAGCACCCGGAGTATCAAAAAACACTGAGGCTGTGGAGAAGGATTAGTAAAAGTAAATTAATTGTAACACCATTTCTGTAATGTGGAATAAAGAAGGTATGAAATACAGTAGTTGTAAAGTAAATGATGCATATAAATACAAATTATTCGTTTAATTTAGTAGTTCAAGTCCTACATTCAATCCTTATGTCCCCGAACGTAGGACGGGTGTCTCAGTTTTAACTGTTCGGTGGCGAGGATTCGAACCCGTGACCCACAGATTGCAAGTCGAGCGCCCCAACCACCAGGCCGTGCCAGGCTAAAAGGTTTTGACCTTTAGAATCCAATTCGTATCAAAAACCTTACAATGGGCCAGCAAACCTTCCTGAGGTATCATCCATTAAAGAAGATGCATCAAATAAGAACATATTGCTGGTTAATAATAATATATTATCTAAGGGGTAGAACAAACAGGTATAGCAGAAATCGTAGACAAATATTACAAAAACGAGAATAAAAAGTGATAAAAAAAGAACACGTAGGCGAGAAAACGGATAACCGATAAGTGAGATATCCTCTAACTTTAAGTACATTCTCCAGGTAATTATGAGGCTATAAATATTTACCCTGTCAATCGGAACCTCGGATTCTATCTCCTAACAACGAAGTTTCATACACTTTCATCTTTGTCTTCTACGGTTGCCAGGAGCGGACTGTTGACAAGAATACATTAAACCATCTTGGTAAGTTCTTCTTCTCCTCAGTCTTGTTGACGACGGGAAAAGAGCCAGATCTGCGTTCTGTTGAAAGAGTTCCACTCATTTACGAACAAGTTTTCAATACCGGAATATATATACTTTACTGTTGCTTAGCTATGCTCTTAGAAAAAAACTACTTCAATAGAATAGAGTCAACTTTCTTGCCTTTTTCATACCGTAGTTGTCATCATTATATTCTTTTTTTTGGGGGGGGGGGTCATTTCATGTTAATTTCACATGATTTATTAAACCTCTCATCATTGAACTAATTAGATCGTTTAGAGTTATATAGAGAAGGTTGTTGTTGTTTTTGTAGTTAAGCACAAAGCTACACAATGGGTTATCTGTGCTCTGCCCACCATGGGTATCGAAACCCGGATTCTAGCGTTGTAAGTCCGCAGACATACCGTTGTGTTACTGGGGGGGGGGAGCTATAGAGAAGTTGTTAAAATAACTATTAAATAAACTTTGAAAGATCCCCCTCCCGGTGGTTTCGCGGTAAATGGAAGGTTTATAACGCTAAAAATGAGGTATAATTCCTCGCGTTGGGCAGAGCGCAGATAGCCCATTAGTGTAGCTAACAACAAAAACAAACTATTTGAATTGAAAGATTTATGAAGTAATAAAATAATCTGCTACAATTCCAATCTTTAAATCATAATACACCAACATAGTTCTTTCGTGGTGGTTTTAGAAGAACGTTTTATGTGTGTGTAGAAGAGTACGATTATTGGATTGGTTTTCGAATTAAATTCTTACACGCGACGAAAAATAAGTCACTGGTGATGTTTGTTTGTTTGTTTTTGAATTTCGCGCAAAGCTACACGAGGGCTATCTGCGCTACCCGTCCCTAATTTAGCAGTGTAAGACTAGAGGGAAGGCAGCTAGTCATCACCACCCACCACCAACTCTTGGACTACTCTTTTACCAACGAATAGTGGGATTGACCGTCACATTATAACGCCTCCACGGCTGAAAGCGCCAGCATGCTTGGTGTGACGGGGATTCGAACCCGCGACCCTCTGATTGCGAGTCGAGCGCCCTAACCAACTGGCCATGCCGGGCCCACTGGTGATGTTTGTCTTCTTATTTATATATATCACGTTTCTTAGTTATATTATATCCAGTTTTGTTTTCTTTTTAATTAGAGTCTGGGGGTTGGTGGAAATCTCCCGCCTTTTCTTCTCCAGCACTTCGCATAACATCAAATGTCCTTTTCTAGCGCTAAGTCTAGTGCCAGAGACACTGTCCATCAGATGCACTTCTCCATCGCTTAGTCCAGTATCAGAGACGTTGTCTACTAAATGTATTATTTCAGTACTAATCCCAGAAGTCAAGGTGTTGTCCACCAAAAAAATAAAATAAAGAAATGGAAAGAAGTTAAAGTACCAAACTTTTTTAAATCTTCAGTCGTTCTAAAGTTTTCTAATATAAGCTTGGCCATTCTTTCAGATAAACTTAATCAAGTATTAAGATAAGCTTAGTCAAGCTCTAAGATAAGCTTGGTCATTTATTAAGGTAAGTTTGGCAGTGCATTAAGATAAGCGTAGCAGTGTTCTAATATAAGTCTGACAATCCACTATGATATGTTTAGTCAGGTTCTAAGATAAGTTTGGCAATGCACTAAGATAAACTGAATCATGCTCTGAAGAAATATTGTATATGCTCTGATAAACTTGCCAGATTTTAAGATAAGCTTACAAAACTTGTATATGAGCAGTATCGGTCATCTTAACACCAAGAAGACGCTGAACTACGTCATCCTAAAGTTAAATTTCTTGACTAACACGCTACTAAAACAAATTGGATATATCCGTGTTTATTGCATACTTAGACTGTTAACAGAAATATGTTATGATTTACTATCGACATTATCTCTACGTACAGACAGATGGATTGTGTTTATTGTTTAAAGGACAAATCGTCACACAAATGAGGAAATGGCGGTAATTTTTTATAACGATTTCTCCACCTTTAACTTGAGTAAAATGTATTTAGGATATCGTATTCGTCCTTTTTTTTATGTACTTTAATATAATTATGCAGCATGCCACAGAAATCGTTAAATAGATCTAAGTTAGTTCGTCACAGACACACATTTTTTTCACGACTCGCTACTTCAAGTCATTACAAAACGAACGGTATACTCAAGGCTTTAGGTCATAAGTCAACGTGACCTAACATAAAATGCGGTTATTCCAATATTCACTATACAAAATTTAACAATGACAAATAAAATGAAGCGTTAAAATATGACTGACAGTAATGTATTGTTACGACAGCGGAAGTCACGTGACGTTAGTAACACGTCATGAGATTCTAGAAATATCATGTCCGTTCGTGAAGCCTGGAGTGTTCTCCAGACGCCCTCTATTTCGTATATATAAGACCGGCGAGAAGTGACGGCATAATAGATAATAGCAGACAGAGAGATTGAAGATATAGACGGACAACTGAGTCAAGCGCGGTAGTAAGCAAAGTGCGTGAATCGTTCGTTGAGAATTATAGCATGTGTTAAGTTAAGGTGACTGTGGAAATTAAGTGTATTGCAAAGTTGAATTGAGAAATAATAAACTAGTTTTATTTAAGAAA
>NW_013667354.1:76392-79927 GCF_000517525.1 Limulus polyphemus | reverse complement strand
ATCGCTGAAGTTTCTCGGGAAGAATTTTTACGGGAAATTATCAAACGAACAGAGATGTAACAGTATCATACCAGTTATGGTGTTAAACGCCGAAATATGGCGAAACAGTGTAACCAATAGGCCTAATAAAGGAAAAGTGAATTTTCTCACGAACATTAGGCCTAATTTTAAACGTTTACTGACTTGTTATAAAAAATAATGTTACCTTCAGGTGTATTTTTTTTTCACACTCCTCTTAATTTGTTCACTGCAGCTCAAAATCAAAGTCAGAGGTGTGTCAAAAAATAACATTTCAGATATCTCTTTCGTCTCCCACAAGTCGTTGCCCAAGAAACTTTTCGTTCAATATCAGAATACATCAATTGGTCTGGACGATGAGAGACAAAGGATTCTATGAAACGCTATTTGTATATATGCAGTATAATATTTTTAAAAGTTACTATTTAAATGACAAAACCTGGAGATAAAAGGTAGATCTGAAGTGTTATTTTTACACACCTCTGATTTTCAGCCACAATGCACAAATTAAGAGGAGTGTGGGAATAAAAAAAATAAAAACTGCACTTAACTTGATTTATATAACAATATTAGGTTTTTTGGTTTCCAACAGTTCGCAGGCTTTGGGCTTTTAAACTGTAATTTACTGACTAATGTTTAAAGACCATCATCAATCTTATTGGGTTATACTGTAGTCTAACATGATTTTTACCACGGATATTAGGCCTAATTTCAAAATACCGACCAGTAGGCTTAACATTTCTTTTCTACACTCCTCTTAATTTTCCACGTCCCTGATACTGAGTCCGAAATAGACAAATGGTGGGGGGGGGGGACGTGAATTTTAGGGCTATTGGTTTCTAAGACTTGTAAAGTGTTATACTAACATATAAATAACGTTATAGAGCATCTTTTTTATCGTTTAACCCAACTGATCAATTGTGGTATTGAAAAGAAAAAAGCCTCTTAGGCAGTGACTTGTGCGATACAAAGATAGATCTCAAATTACATTTTTACATGTGTTGAATCAGAAATTGAGAGGAATGTAGATCAAAACACTAGCAGTTAACGTGATTTTTATCACAAATGTTAGGCCTAATGGTTTCTAATGCTTCGCCAGTTGTTAGCGTTTAAAAAAGTAACTTTTATCGTTTGTGACCAGAATTTAAGCTAAGCGCTTAAGACTCTCTATAATCTTATTGTCTTATATTTTACATGATTTGATATTTAACCACGTTGTATCAAGTGATTTCTAAAATAAACGTACGTAGCACATTATTTGAGACATTATTTTTGTTTGCTTTAAAGCAAAGCCACATTAGGTCGACTGCTGCGTCCACTGCGGGGAATCGAACCTCGGATTTTTGCGTTGTAATTCAGTAGACTTAGCGCTGTTCCACCGGGGGGGGGGGGTCATTTCAGAAGTAATATAAAGGATTATTTTTTAAATGTATGTAGCCCAGGAAATATTTTCACACACATATATATATATATATAACTCAGTGAAGGAAAAATCACTTAATTTTCTTTTACAAATATGAAATATTTTCCACAACCTTGCAGTTTTGAATTTAATATCCTGAAGTAAATATTTCGTCTATTGTTAATTTAGTTACTGCGTGATCGTTTCATCACTTTCGCGTAAATCTAAACAAAGACCTAATTTTGAACTGATAAACAAGGTGGTAGGCAGCTAGTCAACAGCATCTACCGCCAACTTTTCAGATACAGCCATGAAATGAAAAACACGCTTTTTACGGTAACGCGCCGCGAACCACGAATCTGCAGATTGTCTTTCCGAACCTACTAAGACATTCCTCGTTTTACAATGTCTTGAAATATAAATTAATTAAAGGTTTATGTAAGTGGCCAAATTTCCACGTGAGGGCGTGGGTGTCGGTCACTTTGAGGAAATTTAATCACACTGTTAAAAAAAACGTTTAGCATTTTAATATATACTTTTGACCGAACAAAAATATGAATATCTATTTTTATATATTTCATAGGTTTGAGTCTATAGTTGGGCAAAGTGTCAATTTTAAGATAATACAACTTTATACTTATGATGAGTTAATATTATATAAATGGATTTTGTTTGTAATTAAGCACAAAGATACACGTTGGGCTACCTGTGCTCTGCCCACCACGGGTATCGAAACCCGGTTTCTAGCGTTGTAAGTCCGTATACGCACCGCTGTGCCAGCGGGGGGGGGGGAACTACATCAATTATTGTTGTACCAGCTGCTTAAAACTTATTATAACTATACCAACTACTGTTGTACTAGCTGTTTAAAACTTATTATAACATACACTAACTACCGTTCTACAAGCTGCTTAAAACTTATTATATCTACACTAACTACCGTTCTACAAGCTGCTTAAAACCTATTATAACTACACCAACTACCGTTGTATTAGCTGTTTAAAACTTAATATAGCTACACCAACTGCCGTTCTAACAGCTGTTTAAAACTTATTATAACTACACCAACTGCCGTTCTACCAGCTGTTTCAAATTTAATATAACTACACTAACTACCGTTGTACCAGCTGTTTAAAACTCATTATAACTACACCAAGTACCGTTCTACCAGCTGTTTAAAAGTTATTATAACTACATTAACTACCGTTCTACCATCTGATTAAAACTCATTATAACTACACCAAGTACCGTTCTAACAGCTGTTTAAAACTTATTATAACTACACCAACTGCCGTTCTACCAGCTGTTTAAAACTCCTTATAACTACATTAACTACCGTTCTACCAGCTGATTAAAACTCATTATATCTACACTAACTACCGTTCTACAAGCTGTTTAAAACTTAATATAACTACATCAACTACCGTTGTACCAGCTGTTTAAAACTCATTATAACTACACCAACTACATTTCTACAAGCTGCTTAAAACTTAATATAACTACACCAACTACCGTTGTACCAGCTGTTTAAACTTATCATAACTACACCATGTAAGATTGGAGGTTGGGTTTAAATAAAAGTGATATTTGTGGGTAGTATTGCAGAACGTAAAATTGGTAGATTGTTTTTTTCATGATGATTATGTTTGGGGGTACTATAATCACTTTGAATAGAGGGCGAAGTAGGATCTTATTTTTAAAGGGTTAATACCATGCCAATAGGGGTAACCCCGGACAGTAGGTGCGTGAGGACATTGTGGGTTAAAGAACCTGGTTCCCACTCTTTAATCTGATTATCTGTTGTAAGCACCTTGATTCTTCACCTTCATTCTTGGTGGATAACCGAAGAGACGGGACACGTTTTTGGAAAATATTATAAATATAATAGTACTGTCTGTTGTCTGTCCATGTAACTACTTCTATGTAAATATAATAGTACTGTCTGTTGTCTGTCCATGTAACTACTTCTATGTAAATATGATGGTACTGTCTGTTATCTGTCCATGTAACTACTTCTATATAAATATAATAGTACTGTCTGTTGTCTGTCCATGTAACTACTTCTATGTAAATATAATAGTACTGTCTGTTGTCTGTCCATGTAACTACTTCTAT
>NW_013667354.1:69839-75820 GCF_000517525.1 Limulus polyphemus | reverse complement strand
TTTTGGTTTTGTTTTACAATTACATATAATGGAAGCAACTTTTCATGTTCTAAGATAACCTTTCATTAATTCTGAATCTACATAACTTCTTTCCAGGGGACGGATACTCCAGCTAGTTTCTAATAAAGTATTTTTGCTAAAATTAATAATTCAATAAAGGAAGATGAGTATTGAGTACTACATGTTGTCTTTTATCAAAAACATTACATGCAAAGTAACATAACAAATTAACAATAGCAAAATAGATAGACTGATATTAACTTTTATTTTGCTTTACTTCTCTTGCCAGCTTTCATTTAGTTGATCAAACCTGAGAATTTGAAAAATCACTGTAAAGTGTGAAGTACGTAAATAAGACAATATTATTTGTTTGTTTGTTTGAAGTTATGCACAAAGCTACACAATGGGCTATCTGTGCTCTGCCCACCACGGGTATCGAAACCCGGTTTCTAGCGTTGTAAGTCCGCAGACATACCGCTGTGCCACTGGGGGGCAAGACAACGTTAGTAATATAGATAATCAATTACAGACAAGACTGTCAAACTTTGTAACAAACCGTTGGTAAACCTTATGTATCTAGATACGTATCGTATTGACTATTATGATAAGATACGCACCCCTATTATACACGTATATGCGTGTGACTAGATACTAGTTAGCACAAACTGGTGTCAGTGGTCTTTTTTTTTTTAGTTGATAAAAAAAGACTGTTGTAAATATGCATCCAAACCTAATGTTGGAATGAGTAAAGCTGGAAACTTGTGTTCTTTACCGATTAGCCCCAGTTCAAAATGTTGGCAACAAAGAACAATAGTTGGTTCGATGGCAAAGAAGAGAACGATATCATAATCAATATACATCATCTACAGTGAAGAATTGTGGGAGATCAGTACAAATCTGAAGTTTCATCTGAGACAACGGTGTTGGTAACATATGCAAAATTAATGGCACCCAGACTGCTGACAGGTACAGGTAGATTGTGATCCATTATGCCATTTCCTCAAGGGATGGGATTTATCTTCCACTAAGACAACGATCTCATGCCTACAGTAAATGTGGTGAATAATATATTGACAGTAAAACGACTAATGGAATACTCAAACTATGGGCTCGGCCTGCGAATAGTCTCGATATGAAAAATTCTGGAGGTTTATGAAGAAACTAGGAAGGCTGAAAGACGACGAACCAACTTAGCTGACTTATGGAGAGTAATAAAGGACGTTTGAAACAATACTCCACAATTGCACATTGATAACCTGTATGGTAACAGGGTATAATAGTGTGTGTAAAGCAGAGGGTTAACATACACAATACTAGTACATTGTACAAATTATTCCCTTTTGCTGTGTATTTTCTGTTACGTTTTGTACCATCAATAACTTCGCCATCTGGTTCCCATTACTGGTTGTTTATGATTCCGGCATGTGAATCGCTTGTGTTTTCATAAATATTTCCATTACTTTATATTACACACACACGTATGAAAACACATATAATCGACAGACACATATACTCGTCTAAGAAACACTTACATCTTTATGATGACTATTATTTGGTAAACAGTAAAAGTTGTCTTTTAATGATGATGTGATATAGAAACGTATTGTGGTTGTTGTTAAATTGAATTACTTGTTTTATTGCATTTGACGAGATAAAAATATAGTTATGGTATACCCATTTACAAAATCCACATTTAATTACTTGGTGGTCTTCGTTCGAACACATTATTTTAGTGACTTATTTTTTGTCTTTCGTATTTCTATTTTCCTGAAGATCGGATATTCCGTTCCCATGACAACGAAAGAAGCACTCCTGTCGTTAAGGGAAAACCTGTCTCTAAGGTAACGCATCAGATTGTTTGTCTTTTCTGGCTCCTATTTGACGACTGAAATAATTAAAATCAAATTAATACAATTCACTCCGAATTAGTTGATACCATTATTAAAAACAGTTTTTATTCAATCTATTAAAACGGAAAGTTGTTCTATGATCAGGTTCTGGAGACAACGGAAACATCCATAATATAAAACATGTGTCAGTTATCAGAGACAACAGAAACATCCATGGTATAAAACATGTGTCAGTTATCGGAGACAACAGAGATATCTATAAGACATGTCAGTGGTTATGCTATAGATTGAAGCCTGAAATGATTCTTCTAAATGACCACAGGGCGTTTCTACCTCCTTACCTTATTTTGAATAAGGTACTTTTCAAATATTATGCTAACACTAACAAACATGAGTGAGAGACAGGATAACGCAAAAGGCTAGCTTGGTTGATCTGAACATTTACCGAACATCATAGAAGTTTAGAATACTTTATTCGAAACAAGAGTCCGTATTACTCCTCCCAAATTTTCCCTTTCTGTTCACTCTTAGACAGCTGTTTTTTTTCCTATATATTTTTTGTGTATCGCTAATATCTTTTGACAAAGTTAATCGCCTCCTCCGAGATTGGGCGCTTTTTGTATGTAATGGATGTTGACAGCTTGATTTGAGAACGTTTGGTGCCATTAATACGAAGGCGATTGAAGAAACAGCTGGTCTACAAAGACTAATACTTGACCCCCCCCCCCCCACCCGTAAGAAAAGAAAAAACTCGCAGAAATATTTCTGCAACACAACACTCACACACTCTCCAACGAAGGTGAGCTTCGCCTCCATAGTTGGATACCGAACACTGTCTAACAACAATACACGCCCAACAATACTATTGACGTATGGGAAAAAAATTCTTTCATGCCTTCCACTTCCAGATATGAAGAACTGGAAGTCTGCGATGCTAGAATACGTTCTAATCGTGCCAGAATTTGAGCTTCTTCCCGTTCTGTGTGGAATGTCCTAGAGACTAAAACTATCCAAAACAAAGTGTACAACTCCCTTCCTCCTCCACCTTATGGAAATGTTCAAAGCAGCCGACTGTTTCTGTCGGATCCTTTGATGTCTACCGCGATGGCAGAACCTGCATCTGTCATTGGTCTGTCACCTTCGTACTCTGGTCCAATTGTGTTTAGTCTGAACATGAAGTATCAGTTTTCTTGAGCAATTCAGGCTCTGATGTAGAGAAAAAAAATTTTCTCAAAGATTTGTTTAGTGTCTTGAAACCACTGCGCTTTTTTTTTTCTGCTTAGAGTGATTAGGTCTTGTGATAGCGACATCTATATATATATAAAAGGACATGTTAAAATTAGTCTTCTTGCTCCGATTTTGCTGTTAGAAATTCGCAGTAAAGTAAAAAATAAAATAAACTCACGAAGCAAAAAACGTGTCATTTTTTTCTAAGTTCACACAAAAATGTAAAATATTTTAAAAATTAATAATTCTACATGTATGACAATTCATTTTTTACTTTATTATTTTTTTTTGCGTAACAAAACCCACAACCTCACAAGTAGAGGATTGCAAGTTCGAGGAACGTGAGATTTTGAAATTAAAAAGTACATTGCATATCTAAAAACTATGATGCATGTTTTATTTTTATTTTTAAACGTGTAAGTGTAATTTTTCTCGTGTAAGCTTCTGGTAAATATGTTGATTGCTTTGACATACACTTATACTCATAGTTTCTGACTCCAACTTGTTATGTCCTTAACGAATCCTATTGGCCCGGCATGGCCAGGTGGTTAGGGCGCTCGACATGCAATGTGAAGGTCGCGGGTTCGAATCCCCGTCACACCAAACATGCTCGCCCTTTCAGCCGTGGGGGCGTTATAATGTGACGGTCAATCCCACTATTCGTTGGTAAAAGAGTAGCCCAAGAGTTGGCGATGGGTGGTGATGACTAACTGCCTTCCCTCTAGTCTTACCACATCAAACATGCTCGCCCTTCAGCCGTGGGGCGTTATAAAGTGACGGTCAATCCCACTATTCGTTGGTAAAAAGAGTAGCCCAAGAGTTGGCGATGGGTGGTGATGACTAACTGCCTTCCCTCTAGTCTTACACTGCTAAATTAGGGACGTCTAGCGCAGATAGCCCTCGTGTAGATTTGCGCAAAATTCAAAACAAATAAACAAACCAATCCTATTTTGTTTGAATTATTCAGAAGAACGAATTGTTTAAAGAAACCGAACTACGATTCAGCCATTTTTTAATATATTTTGAACAACGATGCTCAAATCAAGATGATCCAGATAATATTTTAAAGGGAATATACAGTAATGAATTTATACCAAGGTGATCTATATCAGTGTTTCCCAACCTTTTTCGCCGCAGCAAACAATGGGCACTCATGACTTCTAACAAATTTTTAGACCATTAAAATATTGTAGTAAAATGAAAATTGTAAGGCAATAATAGTCAATTATTATGGTTTAATTTCAACAAATATAACTTTGAAACCCTCAACACTCCCCTGCCGCCATCTCAAAGTTTACTGCCCCCCTGGGTTTGTTTCTTTGAGGTTAAGCACAAAGCTGCACAGTGGACTATCTGTGCTCTGCCCATCACGGGAATCGAAACCCGGTTTTTAGGGTTGTAACTCGGCAGACGTACCGCTGTGCCACTGGGGGGGGGGGGCAGGTTGGGAAACACTGATCTAGATAACATTTAACATTTCAAAGGGATTTTATTGGTTACTGGAGTTTGAAACTTTATTTGCTGCTGAGTACAGAGCTACATGTTGCCCGGTGGATCAGCGGTAAGTTTACAAACTTACAAAGCTGAAATCCGGGGTACGATTCCCCGCGGTGGACAAAGCAGATATCCCAATGTAGCTTTACACTATAAAAACAAGCAAAAGGAGCTACTACACACAGAGCTATCTGGTCACAGCCGTTCGTAACTGTGAGCTTCTAGGCTAAAGAGCACTCACTAGTCAATAGCGCCCACCGCCAACTCTTGAGCTACTCTTAGTTTATCAAATAGCAGGATATTTTACAGTGCACTCATGACCTCCAATGTGTGGAGTACCTTTTTTGAGGTGCGTGAACCGTGAACCTTCGGATTCACAGCTCGAGCACGTGAGCCACTAAGCCACGCCCAGCCCATCTACAAATCAAATTAAGCCTTAATGAATTAAAGTAAATCTAACGTGTAGCTTTCTAAAAATGTTTAGTTTGTTAATATGAGTGTTATTAGGACATCATTAAGAAATAACACCTCCATCAGATGAAAACAAACAAACCAGCTGGAAACTGATATTTCTGACAAAACAAGCACAATTCAATTGCTCTCACATTTCGAAAAGTTCCACTAGTCTGCTTGCCCTCCCACCTTATTTTTTTTTCTCTTCCAGTTCAGGTCTTTACGACTTAACAAGAGTGATGACTGGATATCGTCGAGACGGCCACAGACTTCATTAGCTAAGAATTTCAATGATTACGTTCCCATCTGTTTTGTTTTTATTGTTTTTTACCGATCTTTGAAAGTCGATGTATAAACGAAGCTACCTCACAAAGGAGGGGTAAGAATTTAAACAAAAAGGAATAAAAATTAAATTGAAAATATTTAATTTTGGGAACTTCTTTGAACCGATAATACAACTAGAACGAAAATGTTAACGGGCAAGATTGGGTTCTGTTTACTCGATTTTCTTAAATTCCTTTGATCCTAACATCTCTATAAATACTCGAAGTAAGTGTATAAAAGGCCAACATGATGTTTGGAGCTTTAACCTTGTTTTGATGAACCGTCAGCACGATAAGAATTAATCTAAGATTTCCAAGTGTAATAGCAGACGACTAACTTAATCAACTGTACTTAATAAATAAATAAAATAATTAGTTAAAGGCATAATCAAAAATAGAAATGATTTTTAAAATAAACAGCATTAATATTTGACGAAATTTAATTTTTTTTTCGTTAAACCTAAACAAAATAAAAATTAGTCTCACAAAGGATTCCTAGGAGTTGACCTGGATATTTAACTAACGGTCCCGATTAATTATCCAAGAAAATTGATATTATTAATTAGGTTTGTTTGTTTTGAATTTTCGCGCAAAGCTACACGAGGGTTATCTGCGCTAGCCGTCCCTAATTTAG
>NW_013667354.1:67947-69529 GCF_000517525.1 Limulus polyphemus | reverse complement strand
CCAAACAACCTGGCCATGCCGGGCCGCTATTAATTAGGTTGGGAAGTGATAATATGCGGTCCTAAATATTTGATTCGAGGTTCTGCAAATGATGATTAGTGATTCTCGAAATGATAATTAGTAGTTCTGGATATGTAATCAATGATCATGTATATTTTAATAGTTTTCTTCGTGTTTATTTAACTAATAATGAATTAATGATTGTGATAATGATATTTACTTGTGGTAGTTCAGTGTCTGCGGAAACTTTCTTCTATGTAGCATGTTATTAAATGAAACTAATGCTGAGAACGTACCATACCTTTCAAAAGTATCCACGAAAGTGTAACTAGTACTGAGAACGTGCCATACTTTTCAGAAGTAATCACGAAGATATAAGTAATTATGAGAACGTACCATACGTCTCAGAAGTGACCACGAAAGTGTAACTAGTGCTGAGAATGTACCATACGTTTCAGAAGTAACCACGAAAGTGTAACTAGTGCTGAGAACGCACCATACGTTTCAGAAGTAACCACGAAAGTGTAACTAGTGCTGAGAACGCACCATACGTTTCAGAAGTAACCACGAAAGTGTAACTAGTACTGAGAATATACCATACCTTTCAGAAGTAACCACGAAGATATGACTAATGGTGAGAACGTACCATACGTTTCAGAAGTAACCACAAAAGTGTAACTAGTGCTGAGATCGTACCATACCTTTCAAAAGTAACAACGTTTAAGGTTAGTTCTTATCTAACAATGTTTAAGGTTAGTTCTTATCTAACAATATTTAAGGTTAGTTCTTATCTAACAATGTTTAAGGTTAGTTCTTATCTAACAATATTTAAGGTTAGTTCTTATCTAACAATGTTTAAGGTTAGTTCTTATCTAACATCTTTTATGGTGAGTTCTTATCTAACAATGTTTATGTTTAAGGTTAGTTCTTATCTAACATATTTTATGGTTAGTTCTTATCTAACAATGTTTAAGGTTAGTTCTTATCTAACAATGTTTGAGGTTAGTGCTCATCTAACAATGTTTAAGGTTAGTTCTTATCTAACAATGTTTAGTTTAAGGTTAGTTCTTATCTAACAATATTTAAGGTTAGTTCTTATCTAACAATGTTTAAGGTTAGTTCTTATCTAACAATATTTAAGGTTAGTTCTTATCTAACATCTTTTATGGTGAGTTCTTATCTAACAATGTTTATGTTTAAGGTTAGTTCTTATCTAACATATTTTATGGTTAGTTCTTATCTAACAATGTTTAAGGTTAGTTCTTATCTAACAATGTTTGAGGTTAGTGCTCATCTAACAATGTTTAAGGTTAGTTCTTATCTAACAATGTTTATGTTTAAGGTTAGTTCTTATCTAACAATATTTAAGGTTAGTTCTTATCTAACAATGTTTAAGGTTAGTTCTTATCTAACAATATTTAAGGTTAGTTCTTATCTAACAATGTTTAAGGTTAGTTCTTATCTAACAATGTTTAAGGTTAGTTCTCATCTAACAATGTTTAAGGTTAGTTCTTATCTAACAATGTTTGAGGTTAGTGCTCATCTAACAATGTTTAAGTTTAAGGTTAGTTCTTATCTAACA
>NW_013667354.1:57545-67340 GCF_000517525.1 Limulus polyphemus | reverse complement strand
CTATTGTTAATGGTTTTCTCCACAAGGTGGCAGTAGTGCATTGTAGGACATTACTGATATGTGCTTCACTCTCAAAATTCATTTTTGCATTGATATATGGAGGTTAGTTCTTATCTAACATCTTTTATGGTTAGTTCTTATCTAACAATGTTTAAGGTTAGTTCTTATCTAACAATGTTTGAGGTTAGTTCTTATCTAACAATATTTAAGGTTAGTTCTTATCTAACAATATTTAAGGTTAGTTCTTATCTAACAATGTTTAAGGTTAGTGCTCATCTAACGATGTTTATGTTTAAGGTTAGTTCTTATCTAACATCTTTTATGGTTAGTTCTTATGTAACAATGTTTAAGGCTAGTTCTTATCTAACACTATTTAAAAACTATAGAATATCCAAACATTTAAGATAGAGTTCAGTAACAACGATTAAATTTAGATTTTCCGAATAAATGGAATACAGAAAAAGGAGCCAAAACGTATTTATCTATATGTCGAAACTAGATTCGCTTAAATACGTCAACAGCAATAATTGAGTTATCCATTTTGGGCATGCTGAGAAATACAAAATCAATTAATTTTACTGTTCCTGTTCGTTTGGGATGACAAAAAAGTCTACATGCGCCTTAACTTAAACAACTTTATCTTTAATTTTATTTTTTGTAGAATAATATAGAAAATGTTTAATAATGTAAGCCTAGTGGGTTGCTGAAAATTACAAATTATGCAATATAATTATATTTCAGAGAACGACAAAATAAAAACAGAACCCAAAACTGTGTATTTAACTTATTTCTAACCCTCTTATGTATGTAAGAAGTTTGTGCAAATATTTTTTGTAGCTGTTTTGTTGTTGTTGTTGCCATTTCAAAGCAAGACCACAGAAAATAATGGAAAACCGGATTTTAGCGATTTTTAGCTGTACTTAACTGAGGATGAATATGATAAGTGGAACAATAAGTCAGCTTTCTTTCAACAAAACATTTATTTTATCTCAGGCCACTCCATCCCCTGGTGGGTCAACGGTAAGTTTATAAGCTTACAACGCTAAAATCCGGAGTTAGTTTCCCCGCGGTTTACCTTTGCGTTAAAACAACAACATAGATCTCTATGCCAAAAAGTTCTCTCTTGAGATAGCCGAACAGATTTTTAGCATAATGCTTTTTTTTTCATTTGTCTTTGTTACAAAATAATCAATCTAAATTTTCTGTATATGCCTATCAGAATTAATTGCAAAAAGAGCAAACTTAGCTTCGTGTTGATACAGCAGTATATATATATATATATATATATATATTATAAATATATTGCGAATATCCGTACATTCATCTCCTGTTTAAGGCAGCCGTTTCCCGCGCTGCGTTTTAAAAGCTGCGCACGCAGGAAAAGCTCAACATTCACTTTTGAATTGACGGGAGAACAGTGTGACGTAACTTAAACAATAAAAATGTAGATCTACAGTATGTTATTGTTGAGTGGTTCTTAACGTGACTGAAACACTCAACAATTACTTTTCGTGGTGGGCGGTATAAGTAGCTCAGAGATTTTGCTCTGAGTGAAACCAAGAGTGCAACACAATTAACCTTTTTATAGTCCATGAAATAATATAAATTGGTAAGTTAACTTAAACTTTTCTGGGGACGGGTATTTCTGCTTGTATATATACTAGGTTGTTTTTGTTTGCTTGTTTGTTGAATTTCGCGCAAAGCTACACGAAGGTTATCTGCGCTAGCCATCTCTAATTTCGAAGTGATAGACCAGAAGGAAGGCGGCAAGTCATTATCATCCACCGCCAACTCATGGTCTATTGTAATGGATTAATGGCACAGACCATCATATTATAACGTCCCCACGGCTGAAAGGGCGAGCATGTTCGATAATATGATTCGACCCCACGATACCCAGAGTGCGCATAAACATATAGATCAATACACGTTTAATGGACATTGTAAAATAAATCAATATACTCAGCCTAGTTTGTGCGGAAACTGGGGATGCTAGGAGTGCTGAACCACCCCCAGCTTTAAAATACAATACACCTATCCAATAGCGAAAAATAAAACAATCGACCGATCCTAATTTTTTAGGAAAAAATCCTAGAAACAAGTATTATTTGGGCTGGTCGTAAGAAGAAGTTTGTGGTTTATTCAAACAATTGATCACATTCTTTGACTTCCAAGAGAAACAACTAATTGGCTCCTTTACTTCCAACTGAAAATATTTGGTCTGTTAGTTCTATCCAAAGCTACTTCAAGTACAACTAGATATTAACTGATAGTCAAGGACAATCTATTCTAAGCTAGACGTCGTGCGATGCCTAGTGGTTAGTATGCCGAGACGCGGATCCAAGGTTCGAGCCGCAATATGCTACTGGATCTTGCTTGCGCTTTCACCTCTTAGGGGCGTTAGAACTGTTACTCTCGATCTCAACTATTCGGTTAGTAGTAGCTGCATACTGTGTAGATAGTGGGTGATGCTGACTGGGTGGTTAGGACCTTACGGTTTCAGATGGACTGAGATTCCGTGATTCGCACCTCTTTACCACCGTGGGCGCGTTATAAGTGTAACGGTCAAATCCCACTGGTGAATTAGATTAGTCCACGAGATGGTGGTAGGTGGAATTGATTAGCTTTCTTCTCTGTAGCCTAACACTTCAAAATTAGGGACGACTAGAGGAGATAGCTTTGCGCAAGACACAACAATAAACAAACAAGAAAAATTAACAACGAATTCTTTCAGAACCTCGTGTATCAACAATTATAAATATCTGTGGTTTAACTGAGACAGACAGAAACACAGAGAGAAACGAAAGGTAACCACGACGAAACTTCTAATAATATACATTATTGTTTTATAGAAAATTCAAAGGGAACAGGTAAGAATACTCAAAATACTCATTTAAAAAAGAACCTTTGTAGATAATTAGAAGATCCTTTTTTTTTTCAAAATTCTAAACAAACCCGAGCTTAAGATACAGAAACCTTTAATAATATCCAAATAATTTACACTTTTTCATAAGGATTCTCCATTGGAAATATTAGAATGAAGACTTCTGAAGAAAACTGAAAAAAAACAAAAAACTTTACATTTTCATCTACTTTTGATAGGATATTCTCAAAAGGTTTGATTGGGATTTCCCATCAAAGTATGTAACTACTTCTGAATAGATCTGGAGAAAACCTTTTTTTTCTTTTCTTCAAGTAACACCACATATATTGGTGGTGGTGTGTTTTTTTTTGTGGTTTTTTTTGGGGGGGGGGATATGTTTGAAGTATTTCCTAGATTTTATATGAAAATTTCAGCATGAAGACTTCTGAAAAGAAACAGGGGAAGACGTCGATAAAATTATTGGTACAATGATAGAAAAATTGGATTTCGTGCATCTTTTTTTTAGTTTGATCAGAGCTCCTAGAAATCAACAACGAAAAGCCTTCTATAAATCTGAGTAGCTATTTTCTTAAGAACACCTTGGCATCGAGATGATAGGCTACTTCTATGTGTAAAAACTGAGATTCAAAGAAATCCGGTCTTGTTATTGTACTTTGTCTCTCATTACAAGCTCCAGGCTGTCTTCCACGAGCATGTAGTGGACAAGGTTCTTGAGACACAGAACAATGTTAAAAGTAGACAGGAACATCGTCCAGGAAAATCTATTTGAAAAGGAACACTTTTTAAAGAAAACACTCCAAGAAAAAAATCGAATGCATCGTGAAACATAAAGAACCAATAGATTCATTGAAGTTACTGCTGTGTTAAGCCTTAACTTAAAAAAATGTGAAATTTGAAAAAATATTATGCATATTATTAAAATATTTAATTATGCACAAAGCTACACAAGGGCTATCTGTGCTCTATCCACCACGGGTATCGAAACCCGGTTTCTAGCGTTGTAAGTCCGCAGACATACCGCTGTGCCACTAGGGGGCAAAGTTTGGTTATAAACGCCAAACGATACACAAATATGGAAGATTTCTTTAGGTTCTTGATAAAGAGCTGTAAAAGAATGGTTTTTAGTTGAGCGGCCATCTTATGTTGGGTTTATTTCAATAGAGAAATATATTGTTTGTTGAATTTCGCGCAAAGCTACACGAGAGCTGACTACACTAGTCGTTCCTAATTTACCAGTGATAGATTAGAGGGAAGGCAGCTAGTCAACATCACCCACCGCCAACTCTTGGGCTACTCTTTTACCAACGAATAGTGGGATTGACCGTTATATAATAAGACCCCCAACGGCTGAAAGGAAGAGCATGTATGGTGGGACGGAGATTCCAAACAACGACCCTCAGACTGCGACACGTTGCTCGCCCTAATCACAAGGTCGTGTCAGCGCTACCATCTTAAGTGTATGTATGGCAGACCAAAGTAAATTGAACAACAGGTCTCTGTGTTCCCGAAGAGTACTGTTGTACTGGAGTTTGTGGATGTTCTTTGTTGTACTGAAGCATGTGGATGTTCTTTGTTGTACTGAAATATGTAGATGTTCTTTGTTGTACTGAAATATGTGGATGTTCTTTGTTGTACTGAAATATGTGGATGTTCTTTGTTGTACTGAAGTATGTGGATGTTCTTTGTTGTACTGAAATATGTGGATGTTCTTTGTTGTACTGAAGTATGTGGATGTTCTTTGTTGTACTGAAGTATGTGGATGTTCTTTGTTGTACTGAAGTATGTGGATGTTCTTTATTGTACTGAAATATGTAGATGTTCTTTGTTGTACTGAAATATGTGGATGTTCTCTGTTGTACTGAAATATGTGGATGTTCTTTGTTGTACTGAAGCATGTGGATGTTCTTTGTTGTACTGAATCATGTGGATGTTCTTTGTTGTACTGAAATATGTGGATGTTCTTTATTGTACTGGAGTATGTGGATGTCAGAAATATGAGGATGTAATTGTCTGTGTGAATAAACAAGATGTAGGAGCTTCGTGTAAATAAATACTATGTATGAGAGATGTGGTGTGGTAAAATGCTGTGAACAAACGTAAAGAAATACTATGTACGAGAGAGCATAACATACTATCTGCCTTGTCGTGGTAAAATGGTGTGAATAAATGTACAGAAATACTATGTACGAGAGAGCATAACATACTATCTGCCTTGTCGTGGTAAAATGGCTGTGAATAAATGTACAGAAATACTATGTACGAGAGAGCATAACATACTATCTGCCTTGTCGTGGTAAAATGGTGTGAATAAATGTACAGAAATACTATGTACGAGAGAGCATAACATACTATCTGCCTTGTCGTGGTAAAATGGTGTGAATAAACGTTAAGAAATACTATGTACGAGAGAACATAACATACTATCTGCCTTGTTGTGGTAAAATGGTGTGAATAAATGTACAGAAATACTATGTACGAGAGAGCATAACATACTATCTGCCTTGTCGTGGTAAAATGCTGTGAATAAACGTCAAGAAATACTATAGTACGAGAGAGCATAACATACTATCTGCCTTGTCGTGGTAAAATGGTGTGAATAAATGTACAGAAATACTATGTACGAGAGAGCATAACATACTATCTGCCTTGTCGTGGTAAAATGGTGTGAATAAATGTACAGAAATACTATGTACGAGAGAGCATAACATACAATCTGCCTTGTCGTGGTAAAATGGTGTGAATAATCTTGGAGATAAGGAAGATAATAGTTTTCATTTTTTAAGCCTTCCTCTGAAGTCTGGTGAATCGAATTCACACCTGATGTTAATTTCTAAAATATTGAAAGTTTGTAATTTTTACACAAAGTAAATAGATGCAGTCAAACTTTGAGTTTCGCTCATATTTTTGGTTCATAAAAAATTGTATTTGATTTTTCCTTAATACATATGTTTCCAGTTATATATCGCTCTTCAGTTTTTCACCAACCAACACTAATACCACCAAAACACAAAAGTTTCGATAAATTCCATATGTAGAAATATACTAATCGAAAATTGATAATGCTAATTAGTTCTCCAAATAACTGAAAATGAAACAAATTTGTGACAAACACTATTCATCTTCCAGGCTTCAAGGAATAAAACATGAAAATATTTTTTTTTACAGATTTATAATTCGAATCCTTAAACTTATGGAAGGTTTATTTTTTACTTTTTATGTGTGTGCTTAAGTGAAAAGTTAAACAATGGGCTATCTGCGCACCATGGGTATCGAAACCAGATTTTTAGCAAGTAAACCCTGAAGCCAAAGAATGCCATATTTTGCTCCTCCATTTTGAGCCTTTCCTGAAAAATGATAGCAGCCTACATATTTGGATTCAGCACGTCCCATTTAACCTAAGAAACATGGTTAATGATTTCTACTCCAAAATGTCCCAACCCGCCGCAGTTTCTGCACTACTACAGTATGGATAATTTTGGAAATTGTTTGTTTTTTAATTTTGCGCAAAGCTTCACGAGGGCTATCTCTGCTAGCCGTCCCTAATTTAGCAGTGTAAGATTAGAGGGAAGGCGGGTAGTCATCACCATCCACCGACAACTTTTGGGCTACTCTTTTACCAACGAATAGCGGGATTAACCGTCAGATTATAACGCCCCACTGCTGAAAGGGGCGAGCATGTTTGGTGGGATGGAGATTCGAACCCGCAATTCTCAGATTGCGAGTCGAGCGCCTTAGCCACCTGGCGGGTTGGAAATACCCAACAGTTTAATTAACAGTAAAAGAAAATTGTTTTTGAAAACTTGGGTCTAAATATTCCACACGTCAAGCAAATGGTTAAATAAATACATCGTCCCCCTGGTGGGACTGCGATAAGTTACGAGCTTAGAACAATAAAATCCGGGGGTGCGATTTCCCGCGGTGGACACAGCAGATGGCTAGTAGCTCTATGTGGCTTTGCTTTAAAACATAACAACCTAAAAATCGTATAATACAAATGTGACATTGAAAACATACACAGTTTGGCGCTAGAAGGCTTAATTTTCTCACTAAAATATAATAATAATACATTGAGAAATTAGATAACCATTTTGATTCTGTAACTTCTCGCTGTGTATATGTGTGCAGGCCACAGTTCGAAATTCAATCACATAACCGGATCCACGTGTTATACGCATTGAGTGAGAGAGAGAGAGAGAACAGCCAAACTGGGTTAATCCGTGTACGGTTTCTAAGCCGATAGTTCTAGTGTCTAACGAGACCAATTAGAACTGTGTAAACTGATTCTAAGAGGTGTCTGAGGCCTAAACCAGACGGAATTTGGCTGATCGCCATATTATGAAGTCACGTGTAAGTATTTAGTAATGCCAGGGGCGTTACCAGGGGGTGGGTTCGAGGAAAGCGAACGAATCCCCTTTTAGACCACATATAAACATTAACTACACGAGCTGCCATGTCTACTTGCAGGCTAACAGCGACACCAGTGTCCTTATCACACCTATAACGTGTTCAAACATACTGAAAGACCAGCGGTCCCGTTTCTATGTACAATGTAAATGGGCAAACACCATACTGTACTGACCAGCCAAACACCATAGTGTAAAATAACATTCTGGCCAGGTTAACGCCTTCATAATTACATCTACGCTGGTTTAGGAGGCTGTAGCTGTTTACTCACACGTACATACTCCAAGCCAGTTCGATACGATACTTAAACTGAAGGATTCCAAAGGCAGCATATCTACCTTTATATAACAGGTGTAAAATAGTTATTAGAAAATGATTTATGTACAATTGTGACGTACACACTAACTTCAATTAAGTAATGAATAGATATAATCCAGTTTATTTATAGAACTTGTATGAATATTCATATCAACATAACTTGTTCGTGGTCGAGTTCGCGTCATAGCACGTGCAGTCTTACGTATGTATACATATATATACACACACACACAAATACACTTACATACATACATACATAAAATAACATATATCTAATAAATATACACAACGATTAGAAACGAATTCCCTAAGACAATCCTGGCGATGCCCATACTAACTGCTATTGACAGAAAGGAAAGGAAGACAGAAATAGGGGAGTGCTGAACCGGATTTACAGGAGCGGATTGCGTTAGGATCACGGAATCTCATGCCAAAACGGGACATCAGACTGATCGTGAATTATCAGAGGTTACGTATAAATATATCCATACTTGCTTTGTGTTTGACTGTGAATAATCACTCCACCATTTATGATCGTGTACAAAAAGAACTCATTCCACACGCGGAGATCCACATTTTTCCGAGTATGAAAAAAAACAAAAAACGAAGACATACTTGTTTTATTTTTGTCAGCTCTAAAGCACTTTTAAGTAGGCAATATTGTCAGCTCTAAAGCACTTTTAAGTAGGCAATAAAAACAAATCATCATTTGAAATGCGTTTCGTCATTTTGTTGCGAAAGGGGGGGGGGATTCAAGTGCCAAAGAAAAAAAAATCGATAAGATCACACAAGGCTGAGTCCTTTCTCTGCTATCAATTCCTAAAATGATAAAAGAAACTTTTTTTTTTCAGTACAAACGCGAACTTCATTTTTTTTACTTTACCATATATATATTGTACTTAAAAATCCTATTATGACCCTAGCTCGGTTCGAAAAATCACGAGACGACAATGTTTTACCACTATTTCACAGCATGTTTAGGAGTCCAAACCCTGCCCTACTCGAAGCTCATCAATCACGGAAGCTGTCAATGTACAGTGTTGTGTAGCTCGTGGAGGCCTTTCGCGTGCGCCGAGTTCACCCAATGTTCTCTACTTATAGCAAAGTTTAATTTAGCACCTGGGTTTTGAGAGAAGCCGGGTGTTGAGGAGAGAGGAAAAAAAAGAAAAAAATAGGCTTTCTTCTTCTTTTTTTCTTTCGTGTTTTTTTCTCAAATAACCAACAACGATTGGCCTATCGACGTCTTGCAAACTTGTTGAAGTAAAGCACGTAGTTTTCAGATGGGAGAAACTACTTGTACAATAACCTCGTCACCAGAGTCTGTTGGAAGGAAAATCCAAAGTCTGATAACACACTATGTAATAAAGCAACAGTCATGAAGAATAGGTATCGAAAAGTCCTCCACTAAGTGGTTCTGTGGTAGCAACTGCTTAATTAAGTTGGTGAACAAACGTGCAAGTTCCAATTGTTAAAGGACGTCATAATGTTGTTCGTATTAGATTCAGTTTATAAACCTCGCTTCTTCAAGAGTAGCCTAAATGTTGGCATTAGGTGATGTTGATTAGTTAATCGTCTTCCTATAAGTTTATCAGTTCAAATATTAAAACTGTCTGGCGCAAGTAGGACAGATTTACTATATTCCAGATACAAACTCAGTAGGTTACACTAAACAAAGTCACTATATTCCAGACACAAACTCACTAGTTACACTATACAAACTCACTATATTCCAGATACAAACTCACTAAGTTACACTATACAAACTCACTATATTCCAGACACAAACTCAGTAGGTTACACTATACAAAGTCACTATATTCCAGACACAAACTCAGTAGGTTACACTATACAAAGTCACTATATTCCAGACACAAATTCACTAGGTTACACTATACAAACTCACTATATTCCAGATACAAACTCATTATATTACACTATACAAACTCACTATATTCCAGACACAAACTCATTAGGTTACACTATACAAACTCACTAGGTTACACTATACAAACTACATTATATTACACTATACAAACTCACTACATTCCAGACACAAACTCAGTAGGTTACACTATACAAAGTCACTATATTCCAGACACAAACTCAGTAGGTTACACTATACAAAGTCACTATATTCCAGACACAAACTCAGTAGGTTACACTATACAAACTCACTATATTCCAGACAC
>NW_013667354.1:49511-56884 GCF_000517525.1 Limulus polyphemus | reverse complement strand
CTCAGTAGGTTACACTATACAAACCTTTGTGTAGTGTAACGTAGTGAGTTTGTATAGTGTAACCTAATGAGTTTGTGTCTGGAATATAATGAGTTTGTATAGTGTAACCTACTGAGTTTGTGTCTGGAATATAGTGACTTTGTATAGTGTAACCTACTGAGTTTGTGTCTGGAATATAATGAGTTTGTATAGTGTAACGTAGTGAGTTTGTATATTGTAACCTACTGAGTTTGTGTCTGGAATATAGTGACTTTGTATAGTGTAACCTACTGAGTTTGTGTCTGGAATATAGTGACTTTGTATAGTGTAACCTATTGAGAGTGAGTTTGTGTCTGGAATATAATGAGTTTGTGTCTTGAATATAGTGGCTTTGTTTAGTGTAACCTAATGCGTTTGTGTGTGGAATATAGTGAGTTTGTATAGTGGAACCTAGTGAGTTTGTATAGTGTAACCTAATGAGTTTGTGTTTGGAATATAGTGAGTTTGTATAGTGTAACCTAATGAGTTTATGTTTGGAATATAGTGAATTTGTATAGTGTAACGTAGTGAGTTTGTGTCTGGAATACAGCGAGTTTGTATAGTGTAACCTAATGAGTTTGTGTTTGGAATATAGTGAAATTCAGTGAGTTTGTTTAGTGTAACCTAATAAGTTTATGTCTGGAATATAGTGAGTTTGTATAGTGTAACCTCCAGACACTAACTCATTAGGTTACACTAAACAAACTCATTAGGTTACATTAAACAAACTCACTATATTCCAGACACAAACTCATTATATTACACTATACAAACTCACTATATTCCAGACACAAACTCATTAGGTTACACTATACAAACTCACTGGGTTACACTATACAAACTCATTATATTCCAGACACAAACTCATTAGGTTCCACTAAACAAACTCACTAGGTTCCACTATACAAACTCACTATATTCCAGACACAAACTCATTAGGTTACACTATACAAACTCACTGGGTTACACTATACAAACTCATTATATTCCAGACACAAACTCATTAGGTTCCACTAAACAAACTCACTAGGTTCCACTAAATAAACTCGCTGTATTCCAGACACAAACTCAGTAGGTTACACTATACAAACTCACTGGGTTACACTATACAAACTCACTACGTTACACTATACAAATTCACTATATTCCAAACACAAACTCATTAGGTTACACTATACAAACTCACTATATTCCAAACACTAACTCATTAGGTTACACTATACAAACTCACTACGTTACACTATACAAACTCATTATATTCCAGACACAAACTCAGTAGGTTCCACTAAACAAACTCAGTAGGTTCCACTAAATAAACTCACTATATTCCAGACACAAACTCATTAGGTTACACTATACAAACTCACTAGGTTACACTATACAAACTCATTATATTCCAGACACAAACCCATTAGGTTCCACTAAACAAACTCAGTAGGTTCCACTAAATAAACTCACTATATTCCAGACACAAACTCATTAGGTTACACTATACGAACTCACTATATTTTACTATAAACTTGTTACATTCCGTTTAGAAAAGATTATCACTTCGTTTATTTATAAATATTACTTTTATTTCGTCAGTATCTCTCTTTAATTAGCTGGAAAGCTATGACTGGTGTTTAGAATAATACGAAATTATTTTAATTTCAGAGACCATCGAATTGAAATATTTGCAACTGTATCAAAATTAACAAAATTTTAGTTATGTGAACAAGTTTGGTTTGTTTTGAATTTCGCGCAAAGTTGCACGAGGGCTATCTGCGCTAGCCGTCCCTAATTTAGCAGTGAAAAACTAGAGGGAAGGCAGCTAGGCATCACTACCCACCGACAACTCTTGGGCTACTCTTTTTACCAACGAGTAATTACCGTTACATTATAACGCTCCCACGGCTAAAAGGGCTAGCGTGGATTGCGAGTCAAGCGCCCTAACAACCTGCCCATGTCGGGTTTATGTGAACAATAGGCACTGGCCATGTGAAGAGGCACGAGGTACAGAAGAACAGGAATTGAGGACTTTGGACGTTAGCTGATATACTGCGTCGCGGAGGGCCTTTCTCCTATAAATATATTAACAGCTAATAAATACATTACTTTTGAACTAGTTCTGAAGCAAGACGGCAAGATATCTTTTTTTTTTTTACCATTTGAGGTCATTCTTTGCTCATAAAATATATTACATAACGATTCCCAGCGTTCTCCAAAACACTGTCTCACCCAATTAAAGAACTTTGTTACGTGTTTAAAAATACTGCAATTTCAGTTGAGAAATACTAGTTATTATAATACGCAATGCGGGCCGGGCGTGGCTTAATGATTACTGCTTAGACTGCGGATCTGCGAGTTCCATGTTCGTGTCCCGTTAAAACATAAAAAAAAAAATTGCTCTCCGCACTTTCGGGTCGAAAGTGCGTTATAAAGATGACGGTCAAATTCCACTGTTTGGTCAGACAAGAGTATTCCAAGTATTGGATGTGGATACAGTTGATTAGTTGCCTTTCCTCTAGCCTATCAGTTCAAAATTAGGGACGACTAGTTCAAACTTTCTAGCCTAGATCATATCATTTGTCTGGTATCCAGAGTATGATAAGTATCGTGTAGAAAAGGCTTAATACGCTATAGTTACTCGTGCACATACAACTCTGACTACGATCGTTACACTGTAGAATTATTGGTTCCTTTTATTACGAGAAACGGTATTTCTTCTGCATTCCGATGGTTAAAAGCAGCCTTCTGAAATGGCGAACAACTCTCTGTAGTGTGTGGCAGTCTCACCTCCACCATCGACACTCGGGAACATTTCAGGTTAGGCAGTTGAAGCACGTGGCATTTTGTTCTGTCAATAGGGAGGGGGGAACAAAATCTTCTTATAGCAAATATATAAAGGGTCGCCGTGCTTGCATTTCAACCAAACGTGCAAACAGAAAGAAACATATATTTTTGAATGTAGTTTTTAATGCTGATTTCAGAAATATAAATTAAAATTTGGAGAAATGAAAAGAAATATCATTACATATATACCTATGCAATTAAAATAATTGCAAGACATCAAGATAATACAAAATATCTAGTGACAATATAACAAATTCATCGTGAACATTCTGAAATATTTGCTTGAAGAGATCATCATTTCCATGCCTACGACACCAAACGATATCGCGGAGATACAAGTCAATCATATTAGGCTTAGTTCCACAATGTCGTTTGTTACGTCTGTTAACCACATTCCAAGTACTTTCAATTTGCTGCAGATTCCAGAAATATAAATTACAATTTGTAGAATTCATTTTTAAAGGGGAAAGAACGAGAAAATATTTTCATTTTTTTAACAAAATTATTTTTTATTTAAATAAACATGTGATTATTTACTAATTAGTCTAACTTGATATAACCTCACATAAACTGACCTAACCTAGAAAAAAAAATATTTCTTGTCATTTCTCCAAATTTTAATTTATATTTCTGAAATCATCATTAAAAACTACATTTAAGAAATATATTTCTTCCTATTTGAACGCGGTGCATGAAACAGAAAAGATCCAAATTCTCTTTACGTTTATAAACATTTTCCTGTACATATATAAAAACTGTGACAGCGCTGTATTTGTGACGCTGTCCCTAATTTCGAGCTTTTGACCAGTTTGTTTGTTTGTTTTGGAATTTCGCGCGAAGCTACACGAGGGCTATCTGCGCTAGCCGTCCCTAATTCAGCAGTGAAAGACTAGAGGGAGGGCAGCTAGTCATCATCACCCACCGCCAACTCTTGTGCTACTCTTTTACCAACCAATAGTGAGATTGACCGTCACATTATAACGCCCTCGTGAATGAAAGGGCGAGCATGTTTGGTGGGACGGGGATTCGAACCCGCGTCCCTCAGATTGCGAGTCGAGTACCCTAACCACCTGATCAGTCACTAGCATTCTATCTCCCACCATTCACGTTGTCACTGTTATAACGTACTCACAGCTTAAAGTGTGTGGAACATTGTGGTCTTGCACGGATTCGAACCCGGGTCACCAACTCCAAAGTCCAGATCTCTAGCACAAAGCCAACCCGCGCCAAAAAATAAATAATAAAAAAATTCGCACAGCAGTGAAATGTCACGTTATCGTAATAAACGGGTAAAATTAATAATGTGTCTGAACCAGAATTCTGTCCGAGAGATGAAAACGCGTGTATGAATTAGGTTGTGTTAAACACAAAACACCTCAAACAGCGTTGAACGCGGTGTAGAGTATTTTCAAGTCTAAGTGCTACTGTTATTGTTAATTTTGCTGAAAAGGAAACTTCTACACCAGAAAGGCTCAAAATAAGTGTAAAGGTTTTGTTGAAATGTTACTACTTCAGTTCTCGGTGTATTGCACTACGTGTTTACCTACTTCTAGCTCTGGGCATAGATATACAATATTAATGTCAACTTTATCGACAAATTTATGTTGGTACTATTAATCACTGTATTTTATACGAGAATAACTTGAACTTCCTGTTTATTTGATTGCAGCATCCCAAGTTTACATCAACTTTCTGTAACTGAATTATCGAAACACGACTTATAATACACACACACATTCACGCATTATACTGTATTTGTTTTTGAATGCGTTTGCTACTACTATACAAAGCTAGCTTAGTAGTTAAATAGTTTGGCAAAAAATAAAAATAAAAAGTTTTTCTGAAGACATAGGTCTTTTTGTTATTGTTATTGTAATATATATACAGGATTGGTGTGATAAAGCGCATGCGTAGCTTTTCAACTGCCCTCTGGTGGTACAGCGGCAAGTCTCAAGATTTATAACGCTAAAAACCGGGTTTCAATACCTGCGGTAGATACATCACAGATTGTGTATCTTTGCGCTTGGCATCAAACAAACAGAAAACACTTCGCGGCCGAACTACATACAAGATGTTTGTTACAATACTTACAGAATGACTGAGAGAAATCACAGACCAATCTATTCAATTGTTCGTAGCAAGTTACAGACAGCCGCGTGTCGTATACTCAACAGCGTGTGGAAGGTTACGGTTTCACGAGTTAGTCACTTGAACGCTTTTTCAATAACAAGAGTTATAACACAAATGATGATTAGATCAAGTTGTGTTAAAACTTAAAATGTGTTTGTGTTTCTCTATATCCATATACTACACAAAGTAACAGAGAGAGAACTTCCACGAGATGTCAAAAATTGAGAAGATATAAAAAAGTATCAATTCAATGTTTCATTTACTGGCTTCAGAAGATAGAAGAAAGTCTTAGGGAAAAAAAAGAGAGAGATGCTAAAGATGTAGAGACATTATCGATTGTTTATTCTTCTGGGTGTTAGCTCTACACTACCTTTCCCATCCATCCATCTATCTATCTATTTCTTTTTTGTTTCTAGATCTTAGAAATCGAATTTTTTGGGGGGGATTTTAAAAGATTACTAGGTGATTCTCTCAGTGAAAATAACGCAGGACTCTATGTTCTAAACTTCATTTCGAAAAGAATTGTTGTTGGTTTTTTGTTTTTTTTGCTTTTTTTCCCCACCTAATCTCAGTATTTTAAATCTTAACATTGAACTATTCACTGCTGGTTGTTTTACTACCACAAACAACCACTCTCCATTTATAGAATTCGAAGTGTACTATACACTTTACTTACATTTGCAGAGTCATTTGCGGAATTTACTTCGCCTTCTCTAGTTATTCTGTCAAAATCCTGTCAACCGTCGCTTATCTTTCATGAGCATGTTCCTGGAGATCGTGAGCTTTGTCGTTGGTGCTAATCTAGGCAGTTTTTGTTTTTCATGTTGAGGCTCATAGTCTTAAAGATATCCAGCCATCCTGGGAAGTTCCCCGGCCTTAGAAATGACCAGTGAACTTTGAAAGTGCTTTGACCTTCAAAGTGATCACCCAAACTGAAAAGTGAGTGATCCATCATATTTTCTTTGTTTCCTGAGTGTTTCAATTACAATTTATTCATTTTTCAATTGTAGTTTTTCACCTTCAGTTTATTTTTAATCGTATAACACCTCGCATGTTTACTTATTTTCTTACGCTTTCTTCAGACGAAATAAAGATTTATATTCCTTATTGCGACTTCGTACCTGCCTCTATATTGTTCTTAAAGCCATTACTGTTAATCAAACACCAAGTTTTTTCGAATCACCTGCTCTGTGGATCGGCTCATCTGTGTGGTGTCCCCCTCTCCCCCCTCACAGTGGATCAGCTGCAAGTTTACGAATTGCAGCGCTAAAATCCAGCGGTCGATTTCCTGCAGTAGATAGAGTGCAGATAGCCCTCTAAATTACCGCTGAGCCACTGGGGAGGGGGAATAATTGTTATTTTTACGTTTTTAATTGTGATAATTAGCCAGTGTAAAGCAGTCTTTTTCTTGGTTGGTCATGGCTCACAAAAACACAAACTTTATCTCTGCAAGTCTTTCTAACCGTATATATACATATAAGCACTATAATTAGAAGTAACCCTATCGAAATGTTACTTCTTTTTTTCATCATTTAACTGAATCTGAATAATAATAATAATTCTGGGCATAAATAAAATTAGATAGAGAGAGAAAGAGAAAGAGAGACAAAACAGCACTTCTGCTTACCTGATAAAATGTTTAACTTGGAAACGCTGCCACGTGGAAGTTGATTAAATTACAGAACATTCAGCAGCCGTCATTCGAGTTGTTCAGCTCTCTGATCCTGTGGACTTTCACACCACAAAACAGGCAGCGGCGGCTCAAGTTTCCTGGACTCTCCAGTCAGACGTAAAATGTCTCCGGAAAGGGGTAACCATGCGCCAGAACTTGCTCGATAAGCACCTAGATAATTGGACGTGCGTGACTCAAAATCATTGCTTCGAAAGTACGTTTGTATTTCTCTTATAATCTTGTCAGAACGACATTGGTGAAAATAATGTGTTAGAATCTGAGACTTCAGTCTTATATATCTGTCTTTTCCAAGTGTAATTAATCTGCATAATAACGTTTACCTAAACAGTTTGATTTTTCGATAGTTTCCAGTCGTGAAAAGGGATAAAAAGCACAACATACATTGATGAGTTTCTCGTGTTAATATAACTGTGTGATGTCATCATTTTATGCAAAAATGTTTGAGTTTCGTGTTAAAGTAATTGTGCAATGTTATCACTTTATCCAACAATGTTTGAGTTTCGTGTTAAAGTAACTGCATAATGTTATCATTTTATCCAACAGTGTTTGAGTTTCGTGTTAAAGTAACTGCATAATGTCACCACTTTACCGAACAATGCTTGAGTTTCGTGTTAAAGTAACTGCATAATGTCACCACTTTACCCAACAATGCTTGAGTTTCGTGTTAAAGTAACTGCATAATGCCACCACTTTACCC
>NW_013667354.1:43203-48511 GCF_000517525.1 Limulus polyphemus | reverse complement strand
AATGTTTGAGTTTCGTGTTAAAGTAACTGCAATAATGTTATCATTTTATCCTAACAGTGTTTGAGTTTCGGTGTTAAAAGTAACTGCATAAATGTCACCACTTTACCCAACAATGCTTGAGTTTCGTGTTAAAGTAACTGCATAATGTCACCACTTTACCCAACAATGCTTGAGTTTCGTGTTAAAGTAACTGCATAATGTTATCATTTTATCCAACAGTGTTTGAGTTTCGTGTTAAAGTAACTGCATAATGTCACCACTTTACCCAACAATGCTTGAGTTTCGTGTTAAAGTAACTGCATAATGTTATCATTTTATCCAACAGTGTTTGAGTTTCGTGTTAAAGTAACTGCATAATGTCACCACTTTACCCAACAATGCTTGAGTTTCGTGTTAAAGTAACTGCATAATGTCACCACTTTACCCAACAATGCTTGAGTTTCGTGTTAAAGTAACTGCATAATGTCATCACTTTACCCAACAATGCTTGAATTTCGTGTTAAAGTGTGATGTAATCACTTTATCCAACGTTGTTTTAACGTTCTGTTCGTATGTTGTGCTTGATATTAATATCACTGAAAAGTCTGAAAGAGTTGAATGCACACAAGGGTTATAAGATCTGATATGTATGTGAACAACTGACTATAGATGGTAAACAGAAGTTTTGGATGAGATGTGTTGTAAGTTTGAGCAGCCATATCCGTTACTATTTTTAAATTCTGTTTTCTGCTCTTCTTTATTTCAAATATTAGGTTGGGAATAGCGTTTACATTTGATAGATGGCGAGTTACTACCGCTGTGTGGATCCTGTCCTTGCAGGTGTCTCTCTTACAAAGTAACAACTAACTCTGAGTTACTACCGTTGTGTGGTTGTTACTCACGTGTTTACAGAATTGAGGTTTGGATGACAAGAAAGTCTTACATGTGGTTGTTACACACGTGCTTACAGAGTTGAGGTTTGGATGACAAGAAAGTCTTACATGTGGATGTTACTCACGTGCTTACAGAGTTGAGGTTTGGATGACAAGAAAGTCTTACATGTGGATGTTACTCACGTGCTCACAGAGTTGCGGTTTGGATGATAAGAAAGTCTTACATGTGGTTGTTACTCACGTGTTTACAGAGTTGAGGTTTGGATGACAAGAAAGTCTTACATGTGGTTGTTACACACGTGCTTACAGAGTTGAGGTTTGGATGATAGAAAGATGTTACATGTGGTTTTTACCTACGTGCTTACAGAATAGAGGTTTGGATGACAAGAAAGTCTTACATGTGGATGTTACTCACGTGCTCACAGAGTTGAGGTTTGGATGACAGAAAGATGTTACATGTGGTTTTTACCTACGTGCTCACAGAGTTGAGGTTTGGATGACAAGAAAGTCTTACATGTGGTTTTTACCTACGTGCTTACAGAGTAGAGGTTTGGATGACAGGAAAGTGTTACATAATGTGATTACCAAACGTTTTGAGAAGAGATACTACTTGTTTTTATTTATCTCCGTTAGGCTTAGCCCAAACATAACAGATATATAATGGTAATGAGCCATGTTGCTATTGGAATTAGACGTTGAGAAGGAGAGATTACGTATATATATATATATATTCCTCCATTGTTTTAATGATGTAAAACACGAATAGAATGTCATTCCAGACACGACAACCAATAAATGTTATTTGCCTTATTTTTTATCACGCACTATTTCGCTTTGTTTGACAGAGTTAAGACAGTTAAGATTTGATTTAGTGCCACTTTCAATGGTTGTTTTCTACCAATTTATTATACAGAGACTTCTTTTAATGTCTGAAGAAAGACGTGTTTCGTTAGGCCTAACAATAGTAACAAGATAACTTTCAACTGTAGGTGTTTTTTTTCATTCCACTTAATCAATCCATTTCCAATATATATATATTTTTTTTGCTCGCCACTGTGCTGAAAAGTGCTGGTACTGAACAATGTATTTTTTATTTTACAATATATTTCGTCAATTTATCCATGAGGTTATACATTTGTTAACATGTTTCCTATAGAAGTGTTAAAGAAAAACATTTTAACCGTCTGGCGTCGTTTTAACAAATAAGTTTATGTGCTTGTTTATCAGATCGTTTTAATAACTTTCGTCACACTGTTTTGTTTGTTTGTAATTAAGCACAAAGCTACACAATGGGCTATCTGTGCTCTGCTCACCACGGGTATCGAAACCCGGATTCTAGCGTGTGCCACTGGGGGACTCGTCATACTGTTATTGAACTGTTCCATTACAATATACTTGTCCACTTCCGACTCCATTTTTCCTTTATAAAGGTCTCCCTGTAGTGAATTAAATATGAGCGTTTTTATAACTAAAAATACGAGTTATTCATCTTATAAGCTGAATGACGTGATAATATATTTATTATACCATCAACGCTAAGATATATAAGTTATTAAGAACAAACCGTAGCGAGTCTTCATTAGCGTAATTTCTATGACAAGACGAAAAGTTAACCCTAAAAAAAAACATTTCCTGAAAATGTGGACTTTAAAAATGTATATTGTTATGAAAAGTTCGCCGACTTCTTTTTTTATGCCCATTCGTGATTAATAGATTCCTGGTTGTAAGGAGATGGGAGGTTTGTGGACTTCGGCTATGGGAATTACATTATCATGAATGTTATATGTACAGGTGCAAAAGGCTGTCTTATATTTGTAGTAGTGGTTAATAAACCAGGAGTGTGTTACACGCTTATCAAAACCTGGCACGCATATAAAAACAAACATTCAAACGAAAACTGATTGGTTTAAAATTACAATTTTATTATTTGAAGCCTAGTGTGTAGCTTATTTAATATATAATAACGCAGTTATAATGCTTTTGGTGTAAAAATTACTATATCAACACACTTTATGTACTAACGTTAACATTATTTTAAGTCTAGTGTGTGGTTGATTTAATATATAATAACGCAATGTTTAATATTTGGGATGTATAATTACATTATCAACATACTTTAATGAAAAATGTATTAATGTTAACATTATCTTAAGCCTAGTGTGTAGTTGATTTAATATATAACAACGCAATGTTTAATATTTGGGATGTATAATTACATCATCAATATATGTTAATAAAAAAACGTACTAACGTTAATGTTGTCCCGCGAGGAGACAGCGATATGTTTATGGGCTTACACCACTAAAATCCAAGGTTCGATTCCCCGCAGTTGACACAGCAGATAGCACAGTGTGGCTTCGCTCTAAGAAAATAGATAATCATAAGCTTCTTAAGCCTAATGTGTAGTTGATTTTATATGTAATAATGCAATATTTAATGCTTTTGAGAAAATTTTTATAGATGGACAAACAAAAAACTAGAAAGTGTGATGGACAGACAGACAGATGACGAATGGACAGACTAACAGCTATAGTCAAAAAGATAGACAGACAGACATTGCTTTAACAAAACGATTCTCTCCCTGTTTATTATTTTTGAAGACACAGTTTGTAATAATTATACGAACACTTAAAATCACACAAGGCTCAGACGCAAGGAATTTTAAATCACTTTTCAATCCGACAGTCAGACGACATTAAGTATATACAGTTTGAAATGTGGAGTCTTTGGTATATATATGTACCCGAGTGCACTTAATGCAGTTAACGAAGTGACTGAATTATATATAGATATCCGAAAAATTTCCTTACTCCATTCAATTATTAATGTGAATGATTCGTTGGTGGGGTAGGAGGGTCAGCAGAAGTTTTGGATTGTCTGATTTACTTTCATAAAATATAAAAAAGGACCCGGATTGATATATATATAAACACGACTTAGTAGATTTAATGAAACCGTTTGGCGTGTGTTTATTGGATATTCTCAACAAAGAAAAGCGTATTGTTATTCCTATGCAGTGCTCCTTCAGACAAACACTGAACCATTCGAAGCTCCTAAATTTGATGTTCCACTACTTGTGGAATAAGCACCTGGAGAAAGAATATGTTTGGAGGAGAAGTCCTGCTATATTTTTCTTTCACCTGATGTTAACAACAAAATGGAACAGTGGTAAGTTTACGGACTTACAACGCCAAAACCCGGGGTTCGATTCCACGCAGTGGACACTGTAAATAGTTCAGTGTGGCTTTGCTCTAAAACAAGCATGGGGTTCGATTCCCCGCAATGGACACGCCAGATAGCTCGATGTGGTTTTGTTCTAAAACAAATCCGAGATTCGATTCCCCGCGGTGGACATAACAGATAGCCCAATGCGGCTATACACTAAAACAGTCGGATAAAATAACGGAAATTACTATTTTCCATTCTACAGCTGCAATGTTTCAGTTATTGTTTCAATGACTCAAAGTAGTTTTTCGTTTTACATAAATATACTATATATTTATTCAGTATTCATTGCGGACGACACATTCCCCTCTTTCCGCTCCTACGGTTCGCACACTTATGAGTTTTGTTTTTTGTTTTCAGAAAATTCGCCAGTGAGAATCGACAGTCAATGAGCTCTTGTTTACCATATTTGTCTCATGTAGAAAACGCATTACAATTTTGATCAATATTGACACTACGGTCGCTGTGTCCTTCACACATTTACACAGAATCGCATTACGCTCAGGAAATAATTCATACAACACGACAAATCGATCAAGACTAGTTAGTATCAATAATGTAGAATATAAATAAATCCAGTTTCATAAAACTACCTTATCCCTAGTTAGCATATCCGACGTTAAAGCAAGAGCGATTCAGAAATCCCTTAATTTTTACTGGGATTTTCTATATCTTGGATCTGTGTGTATTATTGATCATGCAGCTCGTTTAATCTGGTGGCTTTAGAGATTTACCGGGTTTCGATCGATATTTGAGTAAAGGTATCGTTTGTTTTAGCGCAAAGCCATACACTGGCCTATCTGCGCTCTGTTCACCCCGGGGAATCGAACCCCGAATTTTAGAATTGTAAGTCCGTACGTTTCCTCTGACCCACAGGGGGGTAGAAAAGGAACAAAGATACCCTATGGTTGTTTGACGCAACAGCTAATTTTTCCAGCGACAAAGAAAAAGTATTGTATTAGGGAAAAAATTAAGGATTTATAAGCAACGATCCGTGAAGAGAGGAAATATGAGTAACATTAGAAAAACAAAAGAAGAAAGAAGCAATATTGTTAAGTCCTGAAGAGGAATAAATGCTGGTGGTTATAAATAGCGTGTTATATATATAAGTTTAAAGATAGGTCTAGTCAGTTGAGGAAATAGAACAAATATCTTAAAACTGGCTTGGTCCTTGCTGTATTGCATTTTTTTAATGGTCAGACGTTTGTTTA
>NW_013667354.1:39420-42345 GCF_000517525.1 Limulus polyphemus | reverse complement strand
TTTACCTCCTAGTAAATGTATTAAGGGACTTAAAGAAACAGATTAAGGTGTTATTAACGTTAGAAAACGAATTCAGGATATTGTTTACCTCCTAGTAAATGTATTAAGGGACTTAAAGAAACGGATTAAGGGTGTTATTAACGTTAGAAAACGAATTCAGGATATTGTTTACCTCCTAGTAAATGTATTAAGGGACTTAAAGAAACGGATTAAGGGTGTTATTAACGTTAGAAAACGAATTAAGGATATTGTTTACCTGTATAATATATAGGATGGTCTTAATTTTCATTCCTTTATATTAATTTATAACTGAACACGTGTTATCCACGGAGAAGAGCTTTAAGTGTGGGAGGGGTGTAGAGGGCAGCTAATATTTGAGACACTGTATATTAACAATATTAAAACTGTTAGGGAATTACACGTACATTACTGTTAACTAAACGAAACGTTAGTAACGTTTCGATTTGCATCTTCTTCCAGAACTTCCGAGTTAACAGAAAAAAACAGTTATCCTTGAAAGTTCACATAGTCTATGAGCCACACAAAGTGGATTTTTATTTTACCTTACCTTACACTGGAGGTCCCACAATGAAGCTTTGCTGATTCTGTATCTTCAGACTATATACAATCAGAAAATGGAGTATGTCAACCTGGAAACGTTGGTCATTTTTAAATAATGTCTGGTTTCCATGGCTACCATTTCCCTCATTTCAAGCGTAATTGTATAGATACAAAAGGTCATATCACAGCAACTACAAGTGATAGAATGTTGAATAAACTGTTCATTTCTAGGTTTTGGGAGACAACAAATCTATTTGTGGCATCGTGTTATTGATTGGAGGCGTGTCTTATACTCTTATGGCAAGTCTGAAAAAATAATTGTGAATTTTTCTGAATTTAAACAAAATACTAAATAAAGAAATAAGCAGATTGCGTTTTTTACTTCATTCACTGTTAAAAACTTAAATAAAAACTATTTATACAAATTTTACAAAGCTAATATTGTATAGTTAAACAGAACTATTACCAAAACACTTTTTGGATAACAGTAGAGTGTATACATCAATCATACAAACTCCAACGTGTGGAATTATGTAATATGTTTCATGATATTATATTTTTTATTTTCAATTAAATTAAACCTATTTTGTTTTTTGTGTATAACAATGATGTCTTCTCACTTACAGTGACGTCGTATTTCACGTGCACTTGCCACGTTTATGCAGCAAAATATAAACAGTAACTAATGAGCTAAGACTATATAAAGAACAGGTATTATCAGTGCTTGACCGACTTGTATTTACTATAACTTTCTTTAATTATAATCAAACTTACATGCTTCTTTTCATTTTGTCTTCAAAAATGAACATTTCAGATAATCAACAACCTATTTTTCTAACAATATGAAAAACTTGTATTGAGTGATTGTTGTGATTCTTTGTAATTAAGCACAAAGCTAGACAATGGGCTATCTGTGCTCTGCCCACCACGGGTATCGAAACCCGGAATCTAGCGTTGTAAGTCCGCAGACATACCGCTGTGCCACTGGGGGGGCCTTGTATTGAGTAGAGTGCATGTCACGTATGTTAACTTCCACTGAAACTTCTGAAAGCGTAGATCTAGTTAAGGTTAAGCATTCAGTAAATATACCCCAATATCCTGACTTGATGTTTAAAGTATTTTCAGAATATAAACGTCATGAACGAGTGTGTATTTGATAAAGTCAGTGCCTGCTCTAATCCAAACCAGCCAATCTCAGTTTGCTCTCAACAAGGAATCACAAATATTTTTGAAGCAAGAAAGCTTACAGATGATGACCTGCATTCGCATATATATAGAGAAACTTTTATGGTGACCCTAATTACACTGTGTGCTGTCACAAAACTGTGTATCAGCATATACTTCAAAATCACACTAGGAAAAACGGACATTCGATCTGTCTCGCCAAATCCTCAGGAAAAGTGGGACTATGGTACTTATATTCGAAGTTTTGACTTCAAAGCATATTGCTTGTTTTGTGGAGATTCGTGTCAAATCGATAAGAAGCACCCAGATTGTTAAAAGCGAGTTGTTGTGTATACTGCAGTAGACCGTGGACATCATAAACCATTTAAAGAAGTCATACTGGACGCAAGTGTTGCGCGTGGGGATCAGTGGGCACATGAGATGTCAGTGAGAGTACGAGGATCAGTCAGTGACTTACTATGATTATAAAACCATATTTATGGCACCAAAGTCAGTAAAACTTGCGCGTTTAAGTAGAGCAACAACTTAAGAGCATTCGGCGTTTGATCAGTTCATTTCTGATATAGATGCAGATCGATCTCGGATCAGGAATTCGTCCGAAATATATATAACCAATACCAAAGTTATGAAGGTAAAATTTTCTCCAAACTACAGTTGCCCACTGAATTGTCGACACATTTTAATGGTCTTTTTCTTTTTACATCACTTGGACTTGCAAGTATACTGGTGTTCCAAGAGAAAGCCAGATATGTATTTAACATGGTTCTAGATCAGTGGTTCCCAACCTGGGGGTCCGCGTAGGTAATACCATCTCATTAAACAAGTAAGTTTTTTAATACTGATGTTCTTTTTAATTGCACACTCAGTTATATATGTCTTTTATTTGATAGTGAAAAAGTGGGAGAACGAGTTAATTATTAGTTAATAAAAACAGTTTGTTGGGTAGGCGGAATCTTTCAAAAATATGGGGTCCGTGGGGGGAAAAATGATAATAAAAGGGGTCCTTGGTGGAGTAAAAATTCTAGATAATGAGAATGACGACGAACTAGAACAAAATACTAAGGAAGTAACAAAGCACGTGAAGGTTGATACACAGATGATTCCTGAGCATAAATACACGTATCAGGTGGTTTGTTTGTTTGTGTTTTTTGAATTTCGCGCAAAGCTACACGAGGGCTA
>NW_013667354.1:32008-38463 GCF_000517525.1 Limulus polyphemus | reverse complement strand
ACGGCTGAAAGGACGACCATGTTTGGTGTGACGGGGATTCGAACACGCGACCCTCGGATTGTGAGTCGAGCGCCCTAACCACCTGGCCATGCCGGGCCCACTGTAGCCCATTATTTAAAAATGACCAAAGGTTCCAGGTTGACATACTCCATTTTCTGATTGTACATAGCTCGAGGATACAAAAATCAACAAAGAAACATTGTGGGACCTTCAGTGCAAGGTCATCTCAAACATCTACTGAACAAATACACAAAGACGTTTAGAATACTGAAGTTTGAGGAACAGGATAAAGTATTAGGACTTTGAGAGCATCGTTTAACAGCTGTCACTTTAATAATGCAGATTAATTAGGTTAACTTTGTTAGAAAACCTGTAATGTTTGCGCTTTTAGATTTTTGTTTGAACTTACTGAAAACAGCCACTCTTTCTTGTTGGGAAGTGCGTTTAGGATAGTCACTCCTACTGGGAAATGTTTTTAGGATAGTCACTCCTACTGGGAATTGTTTTTAGGATAGTCACTCCTGTTATAGGAAAAAAATATGATTAAACTCGCTTTTACGTGGTATATATTATCCGTTGACAACTGAGACCGACAAAGGTAATGTTTATTTTATATGTATATGTATTTCTTTGTTTTTAGTTAAGCACAAAGCTACACAATGGGCTATCTGTTCTCTGGCCACCACGGGTATCGAAACCTGATTTCTAGCATCGTAAGTCCGCAGACATTCCGCTGTGCCACTGGGGGGGGGGGCATATATATATATATAAAAACAGTTTGTTACATGGTGTGTAATATATTTGTGAAAATCCGTTCTTACGTAGTATATATATACATATCTGTATATAAATTTGCTTTTCATGATATATTTATATATAGATACATGAACTTGTTCTTACGTGGTGCACAAGTTTACCCAGTAGTTTTTCTTCTGCATTTCTTTACCTTCGATGATATTTTAAACATATTTTCAAACAAATAAAAATAGGATGCAAAGTAAATGGTGGAAAAGAGAAAACATATCATATTGAGATAAATATTTAAGAAGTAGGACTCGTACAGCAATAGGGATACAACGTCCTTTAGGTTTAAACCTTTGTTCGCAGGCCTCGCGTGTAGAGAAAATACGAAAATAAAGAGAAGTTAAGAGTAATCAAGCCCACAACGTCCCACATAGAATATTATGAATAATCTTGATGGACCAAATTCATTAGACCCCTCCAGTGGCTCAGCGGTAAGTCCATGAACTTATAACGAACGCTAAAAGTCGGGTTTAGATAACTGTGGTAGGCACAGTACAGAAATTCCATTGTGTAGCTTTGGGCTTAACAACAAACAAACAAACCCAAGTTTATTAGAATTAAAGCCTGACCTCTGGCGGATGATATGTAAAACTTATCTCCTCGGTTTGGCTGAATAAATTTATTATAACTTTTTTGTCTTTGAATTCGGTGGAAAATTTCATTTTCATTTGTTTAGCAGTAGAAATTTTGTCATAAATATCTTAGGTTATACTGAGTTATTCATACATGTCTGTGACCATTATGTAGGCTGGAAAGGGATATTTATTTATGTATACGTGTCATATGTAACAACTGTTAAGGAGAACATTGTACGTATGGTATTCTTAGACTCCAGTTAGTCCCGTTAATTTGTTTGTTTGTTTGCAATTAAGCACAAAGCTACACAATGGGCTATCTGTGCTCTGCCCACCACGGGTATCGAAACCCGGATTCTAGGGGGGCAGTCCCGTGAATAACAGAAGATTCGAAAGGTTTAACTGGTAAGCAGTATACCGATTAAGAAGAAAGGTAAAGATCGTCAGTTTGGCGGATAGTGCTGGAAAGGTTTATTTCCGTCAAAGAAACGATGTAAACGCTGAAACTTATAGACAAAAATAATAATAATAAAACACTCTATTCTGCTTCTTCTCGTGTGGTCAGTTTTTAAACACAAGACTTTCTCCATTCGAACTGGACTGAAAGTGAGGCAAGAACCAAGATTCACACGTATTATAGCAATAAAGAAAGATACTTTTCTACTTACTACTAGTTACAAAAACTTATTACCCTTTGTATTCCCATGGGAAAGCCGGACAAACAACTTGATAAACTCAATTTCCTAGTTGCTATGACCAAATAATCCAATGAGAATAGAGATAGTCTAAAATTGGATAATAAGACATTCTTAAAGACAGCCTAAATCCATAAATATCTTCAATATAATAAAACTATAGTCACCGTTTGTTTTGTTGGACTTAGCGCGAAGCTACACCAGGCTTTCCTGTCCTAGCAGTCCCTAATTTTATACTGATACACTAGGGGAAGGCAGATAATCAACAACACCCACCGCCAACTCTTCGGCTAATCTTGCCAGCCACCGTTTTTATAATGGACCTACACCTTCAAACTTTGTAGTGCAAGTTACTTTTTCTTTCTTTCTTTCTATCTTTTTTTTTTCGGTAACGGGACACAAACGACACTTAGCTCCACAGTTCGGCGTTAAAGTCACAGAAGGATAAAGACGATGTTCAAGAAATATCACATACGTATTAATGAAACGATTGTGTAGAGTTTGAAAGGTAGCATGTGAAGCCTAATCTATCACTCAATTCACCACTTATCACCGAGTTATATCGGTTTCGGGGAATTCTGCGCCTCAATAGTTACCCAGAGTGCTGTTAAAATTAGTTAACAGTTAAAACTTACTTCACATATAAAGAACATAAGAAAATATTGGATATATATATAAGTTCAAAGCAAGAGCTAAATGTTCTCCCATTCCAGATTCTACGGTAAGAAACTTCATTGATTTCTGTATGCAAAGAACTAAAGTAAAAACTAGGCTTAACTCTTGCTTATATTAAAAGCAAGAGCTAAATGTTCTCCCATTCCAGATTCTACGGTAAGAAACTTCATTGATTTCTGTATGCAAAGAACTAAAGTAAAAACTAGGCTTAACTCTTGCTTATATTAAAAGCAAACATTCAAGAAAAACAATGATTTTAAAGCCTAATGTTTTTTTTTCAATTAGTTTTTGACATTATCAGTTAATTATTAAAGCTTAGGAGAAATTAATGTGCTGAAGATTAAGAATCTTAACGAAATACTAATGATAGGCTCTGAAAAAATAAACATGTAACAATTGTGGTCACGACAGTAAGTTAACGACATTGGAAAGTGATAAGCTTGATTTGGAATCAAAATAGAAAATACAGTCAGGTCATCTAAGATAAAAACTTGTTTAATTACAGTTTTTAATACAATATTCTTGATCAGTCCATTATGAATTTCAAATCAGAAGTGTGTGAATGTCTTAAACACAATTTCTGTTATATTTTTCTTTCTTTTTTATCTGTCATTTTATACGTTTTACACTATAGCAACCAACTATAGCTAATATATTATTATCTGCCATTTTATACGTTTTACACTATAGCAACCAACTATAGCTAATATATTATTATCTGTCATTTTATACGTTTTACATTATAGCAACCAACTATAGGTAATATATTATTATTTGCCATTTTATACGTTTTACACCATAGCAACCAACTATAGCTAATATATTATTATCTATCATTTTATACGTTTTACACCATAGCAACCAACTATAGCTAATATATTATTATCTGCCATTTTATACGTTTTACACCATAGCAACCAACAATATATGCTTACACGCTTTTATCCTTCCCAGTGGCTCAGCGGTAAGTTTGAGGACTTATAACGCTAAAAATTGAGTTTTGATGCTCGCGGTGGACAGAGAACACTGTTGAGCTTTGCGCTTAACAACAAATAACGTTTCTAAATTCGTTTTAACGAAATCAATACAACATCTAAAACTGCTCAGTATAAAGGTGTCCTGTTTCACAAAATATGATTAGGTAATCTTCCAAATAAACGCCAGGTCTGCCAAACCATTATATTAAGTTCACTAGGGGAGCAAGCTACGAGGGTTGTTGAAAGCATCTTACATTTCCCCAGGGGGTCGTTTACTCAGAGCTCGCGCAGAAAACCTAGATTGTGGTAGGAAAACATTCCAGATTTATGTGAATATTTTTGAAAATTTGTCATAAAACGCTTATGGTGTTTTGTAAAGATCCCATGTTGCTCCAAGTAAGCGATTTTTCTCCATTCTTTACGTTCTTTGCGTCACACTTACTAAATTACCACACATTTGTGCTCTTTTCTTGATTATTTGCCCCCTCTGGTGACATTATATGATACAAATAGATAAATAATGTTTTACGTGGTATCCCGCTGGAGGGATCTTTATGGCTATACCAGAGTTTCAATCTATTTGTAGATTTTGGCGGAATTACTTGTTAAGTAATAAATCAAATTGAGACAACAGGGGAGAACGGATTACTGGATCCGTTTTATACGGTTTTCAATTGAAGCTTTTGGCCTGGTAAACGTGACACTTCAACTATTTTTATTCAATACAAATACGCCGTTTCACACAGAGAATAGCTGTTATTACTTTATAGTAGTGTGTGAATTAAAAAAAAAAAGTTAGGGTAAGTTATAGGAAAAAAGAAAGTCTGATTTCACCCAATCATTTTTAATCCTTTCACTGCCACGTGCCAGGTTTATTTGTAGATACATGTTTTAACATTTCACCATTTGTTTGAAATTCTACCGCTACAAACTTTGGGAAGTATAAACGGGAATATTCTTTCTTCACGATGGGTCAAAATTCTAAGTTCACAGAGCTCGATAGGGGGTTACATCTTTCCATAACAAATGCCATTGCTTGGGGGGGAGGGGGGGAGATAGATATATGTACTCATGACAGTGTTCTAGGTGCTAACATATGTGTATCCTGAAAGTATTATAGGGGGTACTATAGGGAGGATATATATGTACCCATGGAAGCGCTCTAGGTGGGGAAATATATGTGTCATGCCAGTGCTATAGGGGGAGGCATATATTTGCCCATGCCAGTGCTATAGGTGGGTTTTTTTTTGTGTGTGTGTATATATATATATATATATATATATATATATGCTCATAACAGTGATAAGGGGGGGGGGGGACATATCTATTGTACTTAAGGGAGGGAGGGCATATATGTGACAAAAACATTGAAAGAGTTAAAGCTGATAACCTCCAGATATAGTGATTTACAATTGTTTATTTCAGATTAACTTTTCATATGACTCCTCCGGTGCTCAAAGATACGTTTGGTAGATTATAACACTGTAATTCGAGGTTCGATCCCTGAGACAGACAGAGCAAATATAGTCCATTGTACAGCGTTTCGATAAACAATTAGCTTTTGTTTGTTTGTTTTAGCGCAAAGCCACCACGAGGAATCGAACCCCAGATACTAGCGTTAAAATCTGTAAACTTACCGCTGAATCACTGGGGAGCTCTCCAGTAGAACAGTGTCATGTCTGCGGACTTACACGGCTAAAAACCAGGTTTCGATACCCGTGGTGGGCAGAGCACAGATAGCCCACCGTGTACCTTTATGCTTAACCTCAAACAATCACCAAGTTTGGGGGGGGGGGCAAACAATAAGCAAAAAAAAAATGTCCCAATTTTCAAATTTCTGATAATTTTTGTAAGAAGAAAGAAAATTAATTGTTGGTACATAACATAGATGCCATTTTTTCTTTTGTTTTATCGGATAACAATCGACTAATCTGTCAAGAAAAATTAAAAGACAGTGAGAAATTCGCTCCGATTTACCCGGGAAACACTAGTCTATATATCTGTTGTTAGGTAAAACATTTTCACCAAAGTTTCGAAAATATCTAACTATGACAGTGTGATTGAGTTTCGAAGAACAGCTTGTTTCCAAATAAACTCATATGACCTCCTGAATGGACATTCCCAAAGAGTGGCTGATGGTGATACAGTAAAGAGGATTTAAAAACCGTGTTATCATCAATATAGCCTGATAACATCATAATACAAGAGCACACCTTCTTTCTTTAACTTGTCACATTTAGGCATCATTTCACTTGGAGGGCGTTGTCATATTTAGTTCTGCTCGTTCGTCTTAGAGCAAAGTCACGTTAGGCTATCTACTGTGTCTACCGCGGGGAATTTAACCGCAGATTTTAGCATTGTAAGTCGGTAGAGTTAACGCTGTCCCACGGAGAATATAATATTTAGTGATTTCCTCAAAGGGAGGGCATTGCTAAAGTTTGTTATTTCTAACTTAGAGGGCGTTGCTAAAATGAGCGATATTTTAATTTAGAGGGTGTTGCTAAAATTAGCGATTTTTAAACTTGATGGCATTGTTAAAATTGGTGATTTTTTAACTTTGATGACATTGCTAAATTCAGTGATGGCTAATAACTGAATGATAAAATCATTGAGTTGCTTAATATATATATATATATATTTAATTAAGATTAATTCTTCCTAAGATGGAAAAACATAATTATAGTATTTGGCACTTGTGTATAAAGTTAAATCATAAATATATTACACGT
>NW_013667354.1:20449-31008 GCF_000517525.1 Limulus polyphemus | reverse complement strand
AACGTTTTGAAGACCATAGATAGGCCTAAATAAAATGTTTTTCATTGTGTACCAGTTTAACGTTGAATATTATTTATGATTTTAATGGAAAAACATGTTCCAAACTAATCGTAAAGTAGATTTCGTTATGTACAATTCATAACAGTAACATACGGTGCGGAGTGTGATATTGAAGTAGAAAACGAAAGAAGCGACGTTCCAATGAACCAACCCTTCCAAAGTGTAGTAATGACCAAACAATCGTTAAGCTTGTAGATAGACCAGCTGCATTCTATATCGTATTCGCCCTAGTAGCTGGCAATATAATTGCTTTCCTAGTGAGCAACTACAGTCTCCGATACAGGCATTAGATATCGTCATTACTTCCCACTGCTCTTTGCTTATTAGACTTGAACCTATGGTGAAGTACGAGAAGGAGGGGGTTGGAAAACAACATTAGAGTTATGTTACCACGAATTAATTAAAAAATAAATGTCTCCTTTTTATGTGAAGTGTTATAAATGTTGAAATCAACTGAAACATTTGTGAATCAGGCTTCAATGGCATTAATGTCGTTCCACTATTACCAACTAGATCCCTCCTTTTACCCCACAATAACAATAAAATGGAGGGGCGATGAAATATAGCAAGAATCCTGACAAAAATCCTGATACGTTCGAGCTATGAGTGACAAAAAAGAACAGTTGGAACCAATGAACAAAATATTTTTGCTGAAACTATTCTGTATTCAATAAGAACAATCGCAACAGCAACTCAGATGTTGTTAACAAGTAACGTCACAAAACGAACTGTTCGTCAGTCTAACATTTGGCACTTCGGGAAACCCTGTCTAAATAATCACAGTAAGGTACCCATAACGAGAAACCCTAACTAAGTAATCACACAGTAAGGTACCCTAACTGGAAATCCAAACTAAATAAACCCACGGTGTGATTATTTAGTCAGGATTACCCGTTACGGGTAGCTTAAGGTGTGATTATTTAGTCAGGGTTAGCTTACTGTGTGATTATTTAGTTAGGGTTTCTTGTTAGGGTTAGCTTACTGTGTGATTATTTAGTTAGGGTTTCTTGTTAGGGTTAGCTTACTGTGTGATTATTTAGTTAGGGTTTCTTCTTAGGGTTAGCTTACTGTGTGGTTACTTACTTGTAGTTTATTTACTTTGGATTTCCAGTTAGGGTACCTTACTGTGTGATTACTTAGTTAGGGTTTCTCGTTATGCGTACCTTACTGTGTGATTATTTAGTTAGGGTTAGCTTACTGTGTGGTTACTTACTTAAAGCTACCCGTAACGGGTAACCCTGACTAAATAATCACACCGTAAGCTACCCGTAACGGGTAACCCTAATTAAATAATCACACAGTAAGTTACCCGTAACGTAAATTTCAATATAAAAGTAATATTGCAGTAAAGTTCTAACTGTTATGTACGCTTATTTTAAGTAATAGTTTTTATAGGTTAGGATCATATACAAGGTTCAAATATGTCATTGTATTTATTGTTATTCCACGTAAGTCTTGCACACCAAAAGGTAAGAAATCGCTGTACGTAGTTCAATACCAGCTGTTAGTTTCTTTTTGTTTGTTTGTTTTGGGGGATCTTGTGGTTAGAGTGCCGGGTTGTGGATCGAAAGTTCTTTCTGCAATGACGCACAACATGCTCCACACTTTCATTTGTAGGTGTGTGATAATAATGACAGTCAATCAAGTTACTGAGTTCAAAACTGGACAAAATCCTTGTAACGGTGGTTGTTGTTAACTAGACACCTTCCCTCTAGTCAGTAGGCCTAAATTAGGGGCGGCTATATGTGAACCCAACGTTTAGTCGTGTGTCCTATAAACTGCTGTTGAACTCAACAAACACCAAAACCAACGCATACCCGTTTAAAGGGGATTTTCGTTCATGTTTCAAACAGTATGGAGCGTAAAGCTTTCTAAGTTGTCTCTAAACAAGAAAACGGCCATCGTGGAAGACACAATTATGCCGACTGTAGGGTATCTAAACTGACAGGTTTAGAGGTGAGTGTGAAGGGGTTCTGCTCTGTGAGAGGTTGTTATCTGAATACTGTGCGTATCGTGGAAGCGAGATCCTGGTAAACACTGTTAAGCCTTTCTCAGTTTGGTGGTCAATAATTTTTGTTCCGACCAATCAGCATCGACTTCTATAAATAGAAAAATAATGAAAGATGAACTGGTCAGTAGTTTTATTGGGCACACTAGGAACAGCATCAAGATGTATTTCACCCAAAGACACGGGATCAGCCGGGAACACCTTGGTGAGTGAGAGGAGGGGAAATTTCATATTTCAATCTGAAAAGGGATTCAGGGAATTACCAAGGTTTCAGGGATAACAAAGTGGACATAAACATTTAGAAAACTATATATTTTTCTGAATCACAAGGGTTCTCCTTAACTTGCAAAACTAAAATTAGGGTTAACACAATTCTATAACCTGGTATTGACAATACTAGAATAGGTTTTTACGGGATCCTTTTTTCTTTCTGAATCACATGGATACTCCTAAACTTGCAAAACTAAAATTGGGGTTAACATAATTCTATAACCTGGTATTCACAATATTAGAGTAGGTTTTACGGGATCCTATAGTCAGAACTTTCTCATTCAAATTAGGGTTCTTAAAAGGGTTCTATAGCTAGCACTTTCAACACTAAAGCCCCCAAAGGCAGAGCAGTATGTGTGCGGACTTACAACGCTATAAATAACAATAAAATAAGGTTTTACATAGCTATAACTGGCAACACTAAATAAGTGTTCAAACCACTTTCCTGGTATACAAATTTTCAGTTTAATGAATAATCGAGATTCATAAAAAAAAGCCTTGTTAGGTGACCACATAATAGTTTCTCTCTGTTATAACAAAATTGTCTCCTCAGAAAACTAGGTTAACAGTATGTTGTGATTTTATGTTCGAAAATACATTTTTTTCTCTGTGTTTGTAGATCTTCTGCCAGTCCAGATGATCAACAGTAGGCAACAACAAGTTTGAATGTTAATCTTTTTCTTTGATTCCAAGTGATCGCCAGTTAGCAGCAACAAGCTTGAATATTGGCCTTTTTTGTGATCCCAGGTGATCACCAGAGGGCAGCAACAAGCTTGAACATTAGCCTTCTTCTGTGAACCCACGTGGCCACCAGTGAGCAGCAACAAGCTTCAATATTAGCCTTCTTTTGTGATCCCAGATAATCACCAGAGGGCAATAACAAGCTTGAATATGAGCCTTCTTTTGCGATTCCAGGTGGCCACCAGCGAGAAAAAACAAACTTGAATATTGGCCTTCTTTTGTGATCCCAGATGATCACCAGAGGGCAACAACAAACTTAAATATTAACCTTCTTTCGTAAATGCAACTGACCACCAATGAGCAGAAATAGGCTTAAACATTAGCTTGCTTCTAGTGGAGAAGGACTGCGAATTAACCAATTCATACAAAAAAAAATCCCCGCATCAAGACTGGTTACACAGTCAGCAAGTAGGTAAGATGAGAAAGAAAACATTTCTCTTGGGCATCGATTTTCTTCTATCGCACGACTCACTATTCTGTACTCTGATCGACCACATAATCTCCATTATCCAAAACACGGAGAAAAAACTGTTATTTCTTCTGTAAAGAGGCGATATTAATGTTTCCTTGGAGGGGGGGGGGGGTTCTTGGTTTAATCTTATGTTGAGCATGACTAGAGGGTGGCGCTGGTTATTTCATCTGTCAAAAGGCGATATTAATGTTTCCTTGGAAGATATTATCAGTTTACTTTGATGTCGAGCATGATGATAGTTCTTTCTTCTGTGAAGAGGTGTGCTTGGACTGTGAATCCGAGGGTTATGGTGCGCGTCCGCGTTTTGGAACTTTGGGTGCGTTATAAAAGTGGCCAACAAATCTTACTATTCAGTCAAACAAGAGTAGTCTAAGAGTTGCCAACTGATAATATCGACTAGCTACTTTACATCTAGTCTGTGAGTTCAAAATTTGGATGTCTGTAGCTTTTATAACCATTGAGTAGCTTTCAAGTTAAAATTTCAAACCAACAACAATAAAACGTAAAATATAAAAAATATTATATAAATAGAGAAAAAAAAACATTAAAGCAATACACAGACAAGTCAACGGGTGGTTCAGCAGCAATGCTAAAACTTGGGGCTTGAATCTTTCAGTGAACACATCACAGATAACCGATTGTGTAACCTTGCGCTAAAACAAACTAAACTAAAACGAAGCCAGAATACTTGAACGAAATTGTGATAATGCAGAAATACTGAAGAAACGTTGTCATCAGTCCCAAAGCAAGGACTTCAGAGGACTTCAAAGTGACAACAGGTGTTTATAACACGCCTGTTTCACGAACGACACCAAAGCAAGTTGATATATATGAAGGCCTAACGTGCTTTGAAGGAAATTAAAAGTTTTTATTTACGAAAAAGTATTTGAATTTTGTTATTCTTTGATAAATGAAAGTTATTTGGTTTGTTATGAATTTCGTGCAAAGATACACGAGAACTATTTGCGCTATCCGTCCCTAATTTAGCAGTGTAAGACTAGAAGGAAGGCAGCTAGTCATCACCATCTACCGCCAACTCTTGGGCTACTCTTTTATCAACGAATAGTGGGATTGACCGTCACATTATAACGCCCCCACGGCTGAAAGGGCGAATATGTTTGGTGTGACGGGGATTCGAACCCGCGACCCCCAGACTGTGAGTCGAGCGCCATAACCACTTGCCAGTGCCGGGCCAAATGAAAATGAACCAAGTGTTCTACGTTCTACCTCCATCTCAGCTTTCCTTACCTTCAACACTCGTGGAGTGGTTGATTCTCAAACTTACAGCCTGGCTGAACTGAATTACGTGACACTTATGTAAAGGTTTGATCAAATTAGCCCTTATAATCTCCTGTGTATACCAACTTTTATATCCAAGCTGTGGTATTGTTTTCTATATAACGTTTTTAATTTTCTAACAAACTCTTTTACTCATGACGAAGCCTCTTGTGTTAATTGCTTAATGTACTTAAAGAAATCAACGTCAACACGGATTCCGAGAACTGGCACTAGTAAAAATAGAGACGGATAAATGATTGCCAGCATCTTTTGTTGTTGTTGTTTTTTTTAAATTGAAGTTTTACGAAGCTTTATTGATTTCATTAGATACACACATACATATATACGTTTTTCGTAACTGGTGGATCGGAAGTTCATAAAATGTGGCAAAAAAAATCTAATAAAGCGGTTCAAAGATATCCAGCAGAGAAGGAAATGTACTGCAGAGAAAAAAATCGAACGGGGAAAGAAACAAACACAAATACATGTGAACAAATAAAATCTTTATTTATAATTTAAAAAATGTGTCGTAAAGTATTCCACATACTATCTGTTATAATGAGTGGCCTTCTAGTAAGGAGTCTTTGTTTGTTTTGAATTTCGCGCAAAGCTACACGAGGGATATCTGCGCTAGCCGTCCCTAATTTAGCAGTAAAATAATAGAGGGAAGGCAGCTAGTCATCACCACCAACCGCCAACTCTTGGGCCACTCTTTTTAGTAACGAATAGTGGGATTGACCGTCACATTATAACGCCCCCACAGCTGAAAGGGCGAGCGGGGATTCGAACCCGCGACCCTCAGATTGCGAGTCAAGCGCCCTATCCACCTGACTATGCCGAGCCTTCCACTAAGGAAAAACAAAACACAGAGAAATTCTACACATGTTCACATAGGACATGGAGAAAGGAAATACGACTTACCAACGAAATTTAGACATAACAAGTGCAGTATACCAGAATACAACACTGTAAACGTCACCGACTATTCCAGGCAACAAGAATCTGAACCATATCTTGAGTACAGGGGGTACAGACACAGGTCCAAAACAATACGAGTTTATAATCGTTGGTAAATGAAAGATTATTAGAAGTTTTAGACATTAGGTTAACAAGAATGTCATACTACATGCAGAACACCTACACAAAAATTTGGAAAATCAGGTGGATATATCCCAGTAAAGATCAGACGTGGGGTATTCGTACTTGTTTTTGAATACTTTGGTATTCGTATTCGCTGAACGATTTAGTGAATGCACGTTAAATCAGGTCAACCACCTTAAAAGTTATTGTATTATCCGGTTATTAATTCAATCAAGTCACTTGAGAGAATTTGAGATGACTACTAAACCGACCGCATCAGTGGTACTTGAACATTTCGTATTGCTACTGATAGATCTGGTCACATCAAGGCAAAGTGTAAATATTGCGAGCGGACTTCAAGAAAAAAACACATCTGAAGGTAAAGCTTTTTATTATTTTTGTTAATATGAACTATATAAATTATACACTAATTTTAATCATTTAATTATAATTTTAATTATAATAAATTTCTCACGTGTGTTAAACTATATATTTTATTATTTTCATTATAAACTATATTCTAGGTTATATAACTTAGATATTTATTTATTATGATTAATTTTTATTATTATAAACTACATTCTATAGTATATAACTGAAATACGCTTTTGTATTTCTAACGTAATCTTGAGGAGCTCCAGAAGTCTACATGTGGTTCTAGTAATTCCGCCCAGGTGTAACAGCTTACAATAGCAGTTTACTGTACAGAATCAACTAAGTACAAATCTATACACCCTCGTCAGAACCACATCACTAACAAACTCATCAATTTTATTTCCGTTACACTGCAACCCTTCTCAGTGGTGGAGTCAGAATATTTTCAAGATCTAATGGCAGCCATGGTTTCTTGGTATATTCTACCCAGTCGCGAAGATGTGTCCACAACGTTGATCGAGAGCAGGTTTGATGAAGTCCAACAAAAAGTCATCTCTCTACTGAAATGTGTACCCAACATCAACGTCACTGGATATCTGGAGTACCAGACAAATGCGCAGCTTTCTTGGAGTCACTGGTCATTTTATACTTGAGTGGAAAATGCAAACAGTCATGTAGGCTTTTGAAGGATCGTCACACATCTGATAACGTTGCAGCTCAATATGATGAAATAATAAATCTCTTTAACACCAAAAACAAGTTGTCATATGTGACATCTGATAATGCATCCAACATGATCAAGGTTTTCTACTTGCCTGGGTTTGAACCGCAAACACTACTTAGTGATAGAGATGGTGATACCTCATCTAGAGATCGTGACTCAGTAGATGAACTTTTGGATGAATCTAAATCGGCAGACAATTTATTCGAATTTCTTCCTGAACATGACCTCTGCTACAGCTTGTAGTCAGGGATGTCATGAAAGAAGCTTCATTCTTGTAATTTTGGGCTAGTTATAAAATTGTCTGTCCCGTTATTCATTTTTAAAACGCTGGACAAAACCCTTGTGGCGACGAATGCTGCTGATAGCTGCTTCCGGCTGGTCAGTAACTGAAAATAAGGGACGGCTATTACTGAACCCTAGTCTCAGACGTGACAGTTTAGCACACATGCGCATAAGATACCTTTGAGGTTGAATATTTCAACTGCTGCTTGTTTAATGGAAACCTTGGGGTAATGTTACATGATGTACATCCGAGGATCAAAGAGTTGGCATTGGGTATTATTGACTACCTGCCTTCACTTTTTAGCCGCGGCAAAGCGGCTCATAGAATGGCTCCGAGTTGTTGTTTTTTCTTTTTTTTTCAAATACAAATTTTTAGCTCATAGCTCCGTCATCTCTTGATCGATTTGATATCTAATTACAGTTTTGGACTCGGGACGTCAAGCCCTTTCGATTGATGTATTTGTTCAACCCCAAGATCTCATAGATTAATTTATTCTAATCCTGCCTTAAAGAATTTCCATTTGAGGGTAGGCTAGTAGATATGCTGATGAGTAATAAAATCGAATCGGGTGTACGCGGGCTCCACGCTTGGTATTGGTAGCGCTTAAAAATATAGCTAATTAAAAAGGAAAAAAAAAAGGTCTCATAGATTAATTTACTATAATCCTGTCTAAAAGAATTCCAAGTGCCGCGGCTATTGAGGATTCCCTCTTCTTTATATCAGGAACGGCTGACACAGTGCAAGTGTGCAAAAATATCCAAAATAAACAAATAGATCAACAGAATGTCTTCTTTGAAGCCCAACAGGTCTTTACAGATATTATATTAAATAATGGAAAATCACTGTTACTTTTATGAGACTGTTTGTTTGATTGTAATTAAACACAAAGTTACACAATGGGCTATCTGTGCTCTGCCCACCACGGGTATCGAAACCCGGTTTCTAGTATTGTAAGTCCGCAATGGGGGCGTTACTTTTAAGGACAAAAAAATCTCAACGGCTGAAGAGCTCACTAGAATACCATGGAAGTTGGCGGAAGGAATGTTTTTATTGGAAGTTCCAAGAAACTTAAGATTGTAATGTTAGGTCACAGGAAGTACGAATTTTTGAGAGGTACGTTAAATACTTCTGCAAGTTATATCCAGAAATTTATATTCACAGGAGGAAAAAATAGAGATGGAATTATATACTGAACGGCACTTTATAACTTCGTGGGTTAGACCACTGGCCGAGGAACACATTTGAATTTGGGGAGTGGGGGGTGCTACATTTGATATATTAATCTGGACCACTTAATACAAAACTAAAACAGCAATTTTCACAAGTCTCTATTCCCCACTCAAAGGGGCACTTCGCCACCACGTCAAAATTGGGGCGGGGGGGGGGCTTTCCCCTTTGAAATCCCAGTTCCGCTGCCTATGCGTTAAAAATGGCCAAGTCAGATATCCTAGAGCTCAGGCACGACGTCTTTGTTTTTGAACTACTGACCAGAGGGAAGGATGCTAATCATCAGCGCCTGCCGCCACTTGGGCCTTGCCTGTCTCTTTGAACCGAATAAATGGATTGATCGTCACTTTTACAGCTGGAACTGAGCAAAATGTTCAGAAGTATCACGTCTCGAGCCTAGAATCCTTCGATCTGCAAATCGGCACGCTGAACACTAGGCCATGCCCGGACTTTTTTTTTTTAAGGACAAAAAGGAAAAGCCTGCAGTTTTCTTACTTGGAGAAAATGTGTATAAGCAATCTGCTTTCTTTAATCTTCCGGTTGTATGTTTTTAACTTCTTCCATATTGGCAGTGCACGGTTGAATACCGTTGTTCAAGTGATCGTCAAGCTCAGCTTAAAAGACGTTAAGAACACGGCCAGTGAAGGTGCGTCATCACGCTTTTCCTTTAATTTATATTCACGAGGCTTATCGAACTTCAACTCGGCACTACGAAGAGCTGAACCGGTGCCTGTGGGAATTTCTTTTCTGTGAGCAGGTTCTTAGTACGGCCTACTGCACCCCTAAAGCCGGAGACCAAGAGGATCTATTACCGCACGCTTCGTAGCACGCCCAATGCTTAGAACAGCATTTTGTTAGCCCTTCATTAAAAGCGAGGCTTCTAAAAAAAGGTCTGTTTATTTTACTTCGCGTCTTTATCAGTCTTTATGTAGACCCTGCGTCCGAGAGTAAAATAAAGCAGGATTAGCATCTTTCTCTGAAGACTGGAAAAAGTTGTTTAAACAAATAAATCCAAGATCATTAAAGATCCTTCTTTTTTTAATGCTTTTATATGTGGATATTGTCACAATCAAGCTAGCGTTTAAGTACGTCTGAGCAGTATGTGATTAATGACATCAAACAGTTAAGAGCATTTGGAATGGAGACAATACTCTATAACTTCTTTTTTATAAAGACCAGACGATGCCTTCTCGTATTAAATACTAAGATGTTAGCTTTTTTTCTTTAAGTTCGTGCTTTAAACACAGAACTACACAATGGGCTATTTGCGCTCTGTTCACCGCAGGAAATCGTTCCCCGGGTTCCAGAAATGACCCACCAGGAGGACTTTTTTTTTAAGTAAAAACTAGGACCCGATGGGATTGGACCACACGGCGAGTCTTGGTTTTCACTGGTTATTACGGACAAGTCTGGTAGCGGTTGTAAGCTTTAGGAATCAGCTCGGTAGAAGGTAGTAGACTGAGGCTAAGTTTAACAATGTGTTCTGTAGAAGGTAGTAGACTGAGGCTAAGTTTAACAACGTGTTCCGTAGAAGTTAGTACACTGAGGCTACGCTTAACAACGTGTTCCGTAGAAGGTAGTAGACTGAGGCTAAGTTTAACAACGTGTTCCGTAGAAGGTAGTAGACTGAGGCTAAGTTTAACAACATGTTCCGTAGAAGTTAGTAGGCTGAGGCTAAGTTTAACAACGTGTTCCGTAGAAGGTAGTAGACTGAGGCTAAGTTTAACAACGTGTTCCGTAGAAGTTAATAGGCTGAGGCTAAGTTTAACAACGTGTTCCGTAGAGGTAGTAAACTGAGGCTAAGTTTAACAACGTGTTCCGTAAAAGTTAGTAGGCTGAGGCTACGTTTAACAACATGTTCCGTAAAAATTAGTAGGCTGAGGCTACGTTTAACAACGTGTTCCGTAGGAGGTAGTAGACTGAGGCTAAGTTTAACAACGTGTTTCTGGAATTGTTGAAACCGAAAATCAGAATTACTGTAATTACATTTTTTACAAAACCCTTGACTTTCTAAACCCAACACACTTCCCGGGTTGAATCT
>NW_013667354.1:14116-19406 GCF_000517525.1 Limulus polyphemus | reverse complement strand
CGCGACCCTCAAATTGCGAGTCGAGCGCCCTAACCACCTGGCCATGCAGGGCCTTAACGATGGAAGAGTTGTACATAACCAACATATTGATTAAGAAGTCTTGGAGAAAATCATCGCTCGAAGTAATAAAACCAGCAACACCTTTTGAAAGTTAATTTTTGTTGGGGGGGGGGGACAAATGATAATCGGATTACACAATAAATTAACAGCACATAGGGCAAAAGTATATAACTCAGCAATGTGCTGTCAGATTCTTATAATCGGCATCCCTTCCCCTTCCCGCATGTAGCAAAAGCTGGAACTCCGGCCGGAACTGAACAGGAACTCTGTATTAAAAGTCGGAACCCTATCAATAACTAGCTTACTGTTACATAACGATAGGAACCCTACTTAAAGAAAACGTGAGACGAAATACCTAAAGGCGGAGAAGGATACAGACCTCATATCTACAACAGTCGGGGTTGACACTAAACGCAATAAAGAAATGTTGCCTCGGGCAACAAACAAAACTTGTAACACACGCACAGTGTTCCGTACTAACAAAAAGAGTTGAGTTACTTTCCTTTAAATATTTCATCAGTTACTAAATACATATTTAACATCACGTTCAGAAGAATTTAAGTGATATTATAGACAAACGACGATTTTTAACATATTCTCATTTTTATTTAATATCGACTAAGGCTTCTTTACATCATCATAAATTTGGTTTTCGAAGTCCGGATTCATTATAAGTTGAGCTATATAGCCTGAAAAATAGACTCTCACCGAGGAAACGCACAGCTACATTATAAAGTTAAAAAGGCTCGGCAGGGTCAGGTGGTTAGAGAGCTCGACTCGCAATCTGCAGGTTCGAATCCCCGTCCCACCAAAAAATGCTCGCCCTTTCAGCCGTGGGGGCGTTATAAGGTTACGGTCAATCCCACTATTCGTTGATAAATGAGTAGCCCAAGAGTTGGCGGTGGTGGATGGTGATGACTCGCTGCCTTCCCTCTAGTCTTACACTACTAAATTAGGGACGGTTAGCACAGATGGCCCTCGTGTAGCTTTGCGCGAAATTCAAAACCAAAGAATAAAGTAAAAAAATGTGTTCTATGTGCGTAATAACTTGTTCGTTTTACGCAGTCGAGGCTACCTTGCATAATAGCGTCCGAACGGCGAAACAAATATATTTTGTGTGTATAATTACTAGTCCATGACACTAGGTGAGATTCTTCCTTATGAGATACATAACATAAATTACAAAACCACCTCCTAAACTATACCGTATTGATTTTATTTAGAGTTCCGTGTTTTAGGATGCCGAAGCTATCTTGCAAAGGGGAAACACATAACATTATTAAGTAAAATATATATATATATATATATTGTGCATAATAACTTGTCCATAACACTGTTCGAGATTCTTCTTTAGGGGTCAGTGGCCACTGAATATTCTCCATTTGTTATGGATAACCCTACTCCTGAAACAAAAAATCGTAAAACAAACAGTTTATGAGGAACCCACTTTGAGACTAATAATGCTTGGAGACGGCTTGAATGGGTACTGATGATGACAAAACCCTGTCGAAACGTTGTACATTTGCTGTTATGTTAACTTGAATGGGTAATGATGATGACAATACCTTGTCGAAACGTTGTACATTTGCTGTTACGTTAACTTGAATGGGTAATGATGATGACAATACGTTGTCGAAACGTTGTACATTTGCTGTTACGTTAACTTGAATGGGTAATGATGATGACAATACGTTGTCGAAACGTTGTACATTTGCTGTTACGTTAACTTGAATGGTTAATGATGATGACAATACCTTGTCGAAATACAGGAGTACCTCAAGAAGCACGAGACAACAGTTGTGAAGTATACGAGTATTATCGATGCTCAATAACATTAATTTCTAAGTTTTTTTTTGTTTGTTTGTTTGAAATTAAGCACAAGACTACACAATGGGCTATCTGTGCTCTGCCCACCACGGGTATCGAAACCCGGATTCTAGCGTTGTAAGTCCCGCAGACATACCGCTGTGCCACCGGAGGGGGGGGCTAATTTTTTAAGTGTAGGCTTCCAGAGGTTGCGGGAAAAGTTATCACGGTAGATTGTCAATATCGTGTAAATTATTTAATCATAAACACCGTGTAGTAGTAAGAAGGGGTCATGAAGTACACTGGTATTGAATCATAAACACCGTGTAGTAGTAAGAAGGGGTCATGAAGTACACTGGTTATGTGTCAATTGTAAAGAGGGTTTAATGGAAAAAAAAAGTGAAGCAAATGAGAAAATAGTTAGTTTTACCTTATTGTGTATTATAATGTAAATTTAATTTATAAATAAGCTTATTTATTTGTAAATAAAATTAATATATTACACTGTAATCTGAGATATATTTGCATATAGATGAGGTGTCTAAATTACTTTTATATTTTAATGGCAGAGGCTCAGATACTGATCATGTTTCATAAAAAAAACTATAGAAGTTGCTTCAATATTTTCATCAGCTTTCACAAGTAGAAGTTTTCCGATAACCAGATAAGAAACCAATGACTACAGAGAACTAGGTTATGTAATACCAACATGTACTGTACAGAGATCAGACCGTTTAACTTATCATGACATATACATACATGTATATGGTCTCATTACAAATATATATATTAACTTCTCTAAAAGCAGAATCTCGAAACAAAATAAATATAGTAAAATATAAGTGGTCGTTTTGTTTTCATTTTATGTATCTCACTACGAATAATCTCAGTTAGTGTTATGGACAAGTTATTATGCACAAAAAATATATTTTTTTACTTTATAATGTAGCTATGTGTTTCCTCGGTGAGAGTCTAGAGCTCAACTTATAATGAAGCCGGACTTCGAAAACCAACTGGCAAAGTTTAGGAGACCGTTTTGGAATATACTGAATATATTATCTCGTAAAGAAATCTTATATGCTATTAATTACAAGTTAGAATGTTTTACAAATTAATTTTTATCTTTAATATTATTTAAATTTTTCCTTACTTAATATTAGTAAATTTATTTAGCAATTGATGAAAAATGTACTTCGTGCACGTGTTATAACGTGTAACATAGCTTTACCACGTGTCTCCCTCTTTTCTATCTTCGAGGTTTGTCTTAATTATAGTTCACATCGTTATACAGTAGCAAATTATTGATATAGTTTCAGTTGGTGCACCGTCTGTTAGTAACGAGTTCCAGTTCCGTTCTGGCCGGAGTTCCGGGTTTTAGACATCCCCCCCCCCTCTCACACACACAATTGGCGAACTTCTAAGCAAGTCTTTGTAGTTTTTTGTTATTGTTTTTTTTTTCAGTGTTAATTCTTATACTAATTTGGGCTTGGAAAACGTGAAACATTTGAAGGTAATTCCTCTCCTGTACATATATTAATTATAGTTACATTCAAACACACTGTTCACCTGACTGGTTAATATTGAGAGAAAGGAGGCTTGAATTTACAAATCCAATTGAATTTTTTCTTCGAATACGACACAATATGGTGTTATTAGGCTTGACGTTGCCACTTCTCACGCGCTAAAAAATACGAAAATAACTCTCTAGGTTTGGTTTTACCTGCTTTTTTTTTTACCTCGCAAGTAAAAATAATAAAAAGCTGCCACGCCCCATCACGAAAAAACAGTTCGATGAACAATACAAAATATTAGATTGTGATTTTTTTTCGTCTCTGAAAGGAAAAAAAAATGGTTAGCCGCTATTGTGGTTTGAAAGCTAAAGGCAAGTAAAAGATGTAGAATACAGCATCCAACCTATTGGACCGTCACAACTTCTTAACTAGAGGGTGTAAGGTTTATTCAAGTAATTGTTAGATGTGTTAATTACGAACAACACACGAAACTAATCCTGTTGGGAAAAAAATCTAACGTTTACAATTTCCTGATGAAAATAAGTTTGGTGCCAAATTTCTGACCGTATTATTCTTAAAACTAAACGGAATATAACTGATATAAGGAGGGGGGTATATAACCCAATAAACATGACAAACAAAGTAAGACAGAAAAATAACCAAAATTGACATTTAAAATTAAGAAAAGTTGGCACGAATTAGTTTGTTTTTATAAAAATGAGAAAAGAAACACGAGATAATTGCTTAAAGATTCCATAAGCGTCTTCTATATTTCGATGGTAAAATATATATTTATATTATTTGATAGAATCAATTCTGTTAACGATAAAAATGGCCTAGTTGCCCTAGTAATTAACGTGCTCGGACTTTAAATCCGAGAGTTAATGATTCTTGCCGCAACCCCCCCCCCCTCCTTTTGAGGCGGTAGATTCGTTATAAAAGAGACCGTTAAATCTCACTATTCGTTCAGACAAGAGTAACCCAATAGTTGGCGGTGGGTGCTGTTGACTAGCTGACTTTCCTCATCAGTTCAAAATTGGAGATAGCGCGAAAATTCTGAATGTTAATGATAATATTAAAATACTTAACTCAACCTAGGAGCGAGGTTTGAACCCACTCCAATCTTATGAAAACGAAAACCGTTAGAAACAAATGTAACAGACTTGGTTAAATCGTAAATGAGAATATATACAGGGTTTCACTATCAGAATTAGCATCAGAATATCGAATTTCAAATTACTGGGAACATAAACACACACAATATATGCGTATTAAATTGCTTCTAATATAACTTTGTCGTGGATAAATATTGAAAAAATCAATTAAGTCTTGCTATCTCTAGATTAAGAAGGTAAACGTTGAACATAGTCGACCTAATGAGTCATTATTAACTTCAGGGAAGAGTTAATGAACACTAGAGATATACATCTCTTCAGCTTATTTTACATCTAGGAAATAGGACGTGAACAAGAATGTTACATTTATTACTATTGGTGGAAATAGGATGTGACCAAGAATATTACGTTTAGAACCATTATATGTTACATTTAGAATCGTTATTTGAAATAGGATGTGACCAAGAATGTTACATGTATAACCACTATTTGAAATAGGATATGACCAAGAATGTTACATTTAGAAGCATTATATGTTACATTTAGAACTATTATTTGAAATAGGATATGACCAAGAATGTTACATGTATAACCACTATTTGAAATAGGATATGACCAAGAATGTTACATTTAGAAGCATTATATGTTACATTTAGAACTATTATTTGAAATAGGATATGATCAAGAATGTTACATTTAGAACCACTATTTGAAATAGGATATGACCAAGAATGTTACATTTAGAACCATTATTTGAAATAGGATATGACCAAGAATGTTACATTTAGAACCATTATT
>NW_013667354.1:10827-13150 GCF_000517525.1 Limulus polyphemus | reverse complement strand
ATATGACCAAGAATGTTACATTTAGAACCATTATTTGAAATTGGATATGACCAAGAATGTTACATTTAGAACTGTTATTTGAAATTGGATATGACCAAGAATGTTACATTTAGAACTATTATTTGAAATAGTATGTAATCAAGGCCAATTTCAAATAATAGTTCTAAATGTAACATTTTTCAAATAATAGTTCTAAATGTAACATTCTTGGTCACATTTGTTTGAACTGTTTAAATATAGTCTTTGTATAATCCAGATTAATACCGTTATCAAGAGTATACAGGAACGAAATGTTTCAATGAAACTTAACTGGTTTATTACTGTACACAAACTAAACTTATACGGTTTCACTACTGGCACTTCAATATTTCTACGATCCATATAATTTAGAATTAAGTGTTTGAACTACTGTTTTTTAACCATGAGCTTGTGTTAAAAAGTTTAATAATTTATGATTTAAACTGTGATAAACTACAAGGTCAGTTGCAGATAAAAACGAAGGCGTATACCAACCAGGCGATTATTTAAATTCACATGTTGCATTATCCAAATTTCATTTAAAGTCTTTAGATGAATTAAATATTCAAAACAGAAGCTTCACTTCTGAATTTGAACTATGTATTTATGGCAAAGCTACTAAAACTACCTGCTGCCCGTCCCTAATTTTGAGTTACTGACCATCTGGAAGACAGACAGTTAGTAACATCCTACGACCCTTCATCCACGCTAACTGGTTGACTGTCACTCTTATAACGCATCCACGGCATAAATTACGGGTGGGGCAATATTTTGTGGTATTCAGAAATTAACACTAGGCCAAACTGTTCCTCTTTTATATTCAATTTTTCGCAGAAAAAAATTCTTTTTTTAGAACATTGTATAAACTTCAAGTTCTTTTGTACCTGAGTCTTGTTTTAAAGTTTTATTACTAATCAAAATATAACCTGTGCTCGGCAGCTTTGACGTTGTTTGTTTAGCTCTAAAACTGTGAAAAATGTGAACTTATGGAATTATTCTTGTAAAAAACTGAACATGGAACAAAATTCTGGTAGCTTTAAACTAGGTCTTGTAACAGATGAAAAACTAAACATGTTACCTGTAAATTGTGTTAAGAAATGTGCTAATATATATATTTCTCTCTATCAATGTTAACAATTTTCCGATACTCATTATCTCACCTCTTTTGTTATCCTTACAGTCTGCGCAGTAGACAAATGAGTGAAACGATCTTAAACTTACTAAAAATATTATTAAATGAATTATTCATTATTAATATCAACCAGACGGTCCGGAGCTTAATTCCCCGCGATGACCGAAGTGCAGATAGTTCATTCATCGTGTAGCTTTGCGCTAAAACAAATAAACAACAACAAAAATCAACCAGACAAACAAAGAACGAACTCGTCTATCTAATTAATGAATGAATAATTCTTATTAAAACAGTTACGAATTTGCTATATCGACAGAATACTACAGTTCTGATGTGAAACAACTATTTCTTAACTATTTTCGTACTGGCGATTCTCTCCTGGTGGAAAAAATTATTTATGATCTAAGCACGTGAAAGATTGGCTATGGAGTGTGGGTCTTGGGCTTCTATGAATTTGAGGCCCGGCATGGCCAGGTTGAGTTAGGGCGCTCGACTCGCAATCTGCGGGTCGCGGGTTCGAATCCCAGTCCCATCAAACATGCTCGTCCTTTCAGCCGTGGGGGCGTTACAATGTGACGATCAATCCCACTATTCGTTGGTAAAAGAGTAGCCCAAGAGTTGGCGGTGGGTGGTGATGACTAGCTACCTTCCCTTTAGTCTTACACTGCTAAATTAGGGACGGCTAGCGCAGATAGCCCTCGCGTAGCTTTGCGCGAAATTCAAAAAACCAACAAATAATCTATGAATTTGACGAGATGAAAGATTTGATAGCAGGCTGCTCAAACTCCTATAATGTTGTATACCGTAGGCCTACCTCTAACACTTCATCTAGGTCAACAAACTCCTATAATGTTGTATACCGTAGGCCCACCTCTAACACTTCATCTAGGTCAACAAACTCCTATAATGTTGTATACCGTAGGCCTACCTCTAACACTTCATCTAGGTCAACAAACTCCTATAATGTTGTATACCGTAGGCCTATCTCTAACACTTCATCTAGGTCAACAAACTCCTATAATGTTGTATACCGTAGGCCTACCTCTAACACTTCATCTAGGTCAACAAACTCCTATAATGTTGTATACCGTAGGCCACCTCTAACACTTCATCTAGGACAACAAACTCCTATAATGTTGTATACCGTAGGCCCACCTCTAACACTTCATCTAG
>NW_013667354.1:9693-10781 GCF_000517525.1 Limulus polyphemus | reverse complement strand
TATATGTCTAGTACCTCTAACACTCTATCTAGGTCAACAAACTACCTACTAATGTTGTATACCGTAAGGCCTACCTCTAACACTTCATCTAGGTCAACAAACTCCTATAATGTTGTATACCGAAGGCCTACCTCTAACACTTCATCTAGGTCAACAAACTCCTATAATGTTGTATACCGAATGCCTACCTCTAACACTTCATCTAGGTCACCGATAATAATGCCACATTGAATGCAATCTTATTGCTATTGTTGTTCTAATTATTAAACTAATAATGTCACACGGAAAAGAATATTAATGATACTGTTGTTCTAATTTTTAACCTGATAATATGATATTGAAGATAATTCATACATATCTTTGTTTTAATTTTTAATAATGTCACCTTTACCCAATGACGCCATATTGAAAAAATCACAATGATATCTTTGTTCTACTTTATCATTTAATAACGTCATATTGATATCTTCATTCGAAGTTATAACCTAATGATGGCATATAAGAGGAATCTCCCTCATATTTTTGTTCTAATTTTTTATCTAACCCTATCATATTGTGGGTAACTTCACGAGATTACAATAATGTTTTGATCTAAAATTAAACCTTGCATAACCCCCCCCCCCCATACTCTTAAAAGAATACACAAAAAAACTTTTGCTGCATGACAACTTTGTTCTGCAAGGAAACAAACTTAGAGAATTGTAAAATAAGACAATTAATAGCAAGATGGGAAAACAGGAAATGAACATAGTATTAAAGATATCACAACATCTATCAACAAGAGGAAACATCTTCTTAAAATGATTCGAAAAACACCGTTTTGTGATATTTATGGTTCATTAAATTTTGATGAGAGATTTCTCTTAGTTCCCACTGAGGACCTGTTTCCAATTTTTTTAACATTAGGTTTGAGAATATTTTTATACCTGTCTCCAATCCTTCTCCATTAGGTTTGAGAATATTTTTATACCTGTCTCCAATCCTTCTCCATTAGGTTTGAGAATATTTTTATACCTGTCTCCAATCCTTCTCCATTAGGTTTTGAGAATATATTTATATCTGTCTCCAATCCTTCTCCATTAGGTTTT
>NW_013667354.1:0-8874 GCF_000517525.1 Limulus polyphemus | reverse complement strand
TACCTGTCTCCAATCCTTTCCCATTAGGTTTGAGAATATTTTTATACCTGTTTCCAATCCTTTCCATTAGGTTTGAGAATATTTTATATCTGTTTCCAATCCTTTTCCATTAGGTTTGAGAATATTTTTATATCTGTCTCCATCCCTTTTCCATTAGGTTTTAGATTTCTTTTATTTAGCGCGCCAACGACAACTCAAATTTGGGGATAAGTGGATATGATAAATGTAAAACAATTTTTATTCCCTGCCGGACTACAACTGATGAAGAGAGAAACGGTGGAACCCCCACCCTAGCTTGCATAAAGCATCTGTGCAGCGCCATATAAAGATTTATACGCTGAGTTGGGGTACGTAATGGGTTTTTCAAATGAAGCTGACGGACGACTTTTTCTGAAGAAGCTTCATTTCTACATTAGTGGAGTAAACGGGATGTATATCTAGGTAATATTAGCCACTAACAATATCACGTCTTTCGTTCTCACAATGTGCCTCATAAATCACGAGCAGCAAACATCAACGCACATGTGTTACCATAGAAATATCCCTCTGTTGGCATTCCAGCTAATAACCACGTTCTTACGACCTAGTGGGGGCATCCTCTTGCGAAGATGTTTTCGAAAGTGTAGGCGGCAGACTTCAAAGCGTACTTTTCTATGGTATCTTATAACGTTATCTGTTTGTTACGATGACTGGCCATAGTAGAGTAATATAAATACGATTTGGAAGAGTCAAGCAGTGCGTTGAAACTCTGCTGTACGACATAAAAACACCGAAAGATTCCAAGAATAAATATGCTATTGGTAAGGATACAACACAAGAGGAATTGTTTGATTTCCTCAAACTGAGACTGAAACAACGAGATTTTATTGTTATCGCTGATCTAAAGAAACTAAAACTTGAAATCAGTGGATTCGTAAAGTTTAGTATGTTAGCAAGCTTGCTGTTCGTAAACCGAGTTTATAAATATTAGGGATACAATAATACGGCATCCATATTAGATTAAAATTTTTAAACATGGACCAACGGTGTTAAGGGTGTTAGAAACAAGTCATTATTTCTCACATTGTTTTTCTTAAGTACGAAGCATATCCTCCCTCTATCATAGCAGTTCAGTAAAATGTTCGTGTGTCCAGATACGTACAGCTGCTACGAACACCAGTTGACAGAAAGCTTTCTTCTGCACGCAGACCGTCTATGAAACAGCTGAATCGATGCAATAATCACCGCAATGTTTTAACCAATAGTATATTAGCACAGCATTTTTAAACTGCTTCGTGGCTAATTTGATTCGTCCAAAACTTATGTCACGTACTTTGGTCATTTTGTACATTTGTTTTACAACACTTGACACACTTTACAGTCACAGTTGAATTATCAATATTGAGCTTGAAACTAAAAATGTACACGATTTATTTCTCTAGCGGACGAGTGCGTCAACTTATCTCAGCCCATTCTAGAATTACTCCAAGTAATCCTCCTCCTAAGATATTGATAAAAAATTCATTAACAGAATAATTACATATTACCTTAGAAGTTACTACAGATTTACAATATTAAAATAAAAATATCAACACAATATACACAGTGAGAGTTACGGTATCTACACAATACACAGAGTGACAGTTACAGTATGTACACAATATACACAGTGAGTTACGGTATGTACAAAACCTACACAGAGAAAGTTACGGTATATACACAACATACACAGAGAAAGTTACAGTATGTACACAATATACACAGTGAGAGTTACAGTATGTACACAATATACACAGTGAGAGTTACAGTATGTACACAATATACAAAGATAGAGTTACGGTATGTACACAATATACAAAGAGAGAGTTACGGTATGTACACAATATACAACGGGAGACTTACGATATGTACACAATATACAACGGGAGACTTACGGTATGTACACACTATACACAGTGAGAGTTATAGTAAGTACACAACATACACAGAGAAAGTTACGGTATATACACAATATACACAAGGAGAATTACGGTATATACACAGAGTTACGGTATGTACACAATACACCCAGAGAAAGTTACGGTATGTACACAGTGAGAGTTACTGTATTTACCAATATACACAAAGAGAGTTAGATAATATATACAGTCTACACAATCAACCCTTTCCGACGCAAAATATTCACACACTCAGGTCATCAATACATGTTCAGATCGGGGATTTATAATTTCCAAGACAGGGATATCCCCTCTACTTATGGTGATGGAAATAAAAGGAACATGGATCAACTTGGGACATCAGTTCCTTCCAGAAAGAGAACTGCAACAAGTCATATCCCAGGCGTAGTACGCAAAATGCGACGTATTTTAACAGATGGGAATCCATAACACACATGTCATTGGTAAAATCCGTCCACATGATTCACATAATCTAGAAATATCTCCATCTGTAAACAAGACCAACAAGGTATGGATTCACAAAGATAAGGCTTCTAGTCATATCTCCTGTTCAACCGTCGCATAGCAGGAGGTATTCACGCTATTCCACATGAAGACATGCCGTTAATTAAAGTCGCTTACAGATTTCTGTGCGATCGAGTGGGAAACCGCCATTCACTTACGCTGAATGGATTATCTAAAGCAAGCGGGGAAGAGTTGTGTGCTTTGGAAACGGCAGCTTTTACAATTCATACTACGCAGCAGAGCTGTTGTCAGAATCCACAATAGTCAGGCAGATCATGACTGGACGTGGTGACATAGACTGTAACGATGTGGTGAAGTTCCAAAATAGTTTTAATATTAACATAATGTACTCAATCTCTGTGGTTTTATTATATATCATGTATTGAATCAAATTTGATCAAGCAAGAATAATTCCGTTTCAAAGTAATTTTTGGTATTATGAATAAGTTTTGGTCAAATTATTTTCGCTATGGAGTTCAGCTGTTAGTAGCTTCATAAGGCTATGAGCATAACGTATAAATACATTTAAAAACATTGAAGATATATTTAGTAAAATATTACATAATTGCTTCATTTAAAGCAGCCTAAAATAGTAGCTAGTTAATAAAACTAGAAATTAATACGTTTACGTTGTACTTTGAAAAGGTATTAATCACTATAATATTTCTGTAGTTTTTGTTGGTCAAACTTAAGCAACAGTGCATACCTACGATTTACGTTTTTATTCACGCAGTTTGTACTGACTGTCGCAGAGGTTCAGATTAAATGTTTTCTTTATGGATACGAAAAATTTAATTGTTATATATTTCTAACGGTTCAATTTTAACAAACGTTTATTACGAGATAAAATAAACATGATTACTTGAAAATCGAATTAAATAAATATATTTGAACTTAGTGTTAATTCAACGGACTAAACAGGCAGAACTGAGATACCTGTGGTTCAGCCTCCTACCGGCTGGCTCAGCGGTAACTCTATGCTTAATTATGACGCTAAAAATCGAGTTTCGATACTCGTTGTGGGCACAGCTGTCCCTAGTTCGATCCTCTGTACGATATGCTAGGTCACACTCGGGCCAGGCTATTAGCAATTTGATTTTTTCTTAATAAGGTCAATCTACAAATGAAATTGAAAACAAACTTTCAACTCCCTATTTAAAAACATGGATGGATTACAGTAATTGAAATATGTATTATACTTAGCAGACCCTACATAAAAACAGTATCTACAAAGAAATGAGCCCAATAATAAGATGAAAATTTGTTATCAAAGAAAATCTTTCGCTTTATTTAAAGTATTAGAACAACCGAAGTCTCTGTAAAAAGGTGAAGTGTACGCTATTGTCGACAACTGCTGTTTCAGACGTCAATTCCCGGCTGGGCTGTCCAATAGTTTGCTGTCTGGTCTTGTGTCAACAGACCAGAGACTGTGGATCCGATCGGGGGTGGGATGAGAAACTCTATATTTGTGAGAGCGACTAGCTGTATTTGTCCATCTGGTGAAGAACAGAACCAATGTTTTTAAGAGAACGTCGACCGCACAGGAATATGATGTTCGACACGAGATGTAAAACACGTGTTAAAAAGTTGTGGCAGAGAAATGTTTTATAACCCATAAAAACAACCAATCTTAAATGTTGGATGAAAACGATATGTGGGCGAAATTCTTATTAATCGTTATTTAATATTATTGTTTTTCTAATAAACAACCTTTAGCTTTGTAGCATTATTTCCCAACGTTTCGATTTTATACTTTCAAGGGTCATAATCTCTTATAAGGCCTGATTATAACTAGTTACTTTCGATGTCTGATTATAATGTAACAGTTATTTTTGTTGCCTAATTATAACTTAGTTACTTTGATGCCTGATTATAACTAGTTACTTTCGATGTCTGATTATAATGTAACAGTTATTTTTGTTGCCTAATTATAACTTAGTTACTTTGATGCCTGATTATAACTTAGTTACTTTGATGTCTGATTATAATGTAACAGTTATTTTTGTTGCCTAATTATAACTTAGTTACTTTGATGCCTGATTATAACTTAGTTACTTTTGATGCCTGATTATAATGTAACATAGTTATTTTTGTTGCCTGATTATAACTTAGTTACTTTGATGCCTGATTATAACTTAGTTACTTTTGATGCCTGATTATAACTTAGTTACTTTTGATGCCTGATTATAATGTAACATAGTTATTTTTGTTGCTTGATTATAACTTAGTTACTTTCGTTGCTTGACTATAGTATAACATAGTTACTTTTCTTGACTGACTTCTCCGACATGACAGCTTAGTTGCTTTTGTTGCCAGACTTCTCTGACGTGATGACTTAGTTACTTTTGTTGTCAGGCTTCTTAAACCAGAAACTTGTGTAAAAAACATTAGATAATTCTAATCCAAAAATAAGGTGCAGCTTATGAATCTAAAACACCACTGATATAAAGTTTTCAGATAGCTCTACATACAAATATAAGTATATATTTGCTTACAGACCCGCCAGCAGCAGCTACACAAAAAATGTGCGTGTATCTCAGCTGAACCCTATCTTTACCTCGAGGATATCTGAGTGACAGTTGGTCAACCATCGTTTTAAGATTTACAGACGAGAAGATTTAAACAACTGCGTGTAATAGTTATTCATTTTATATCCCATTCCTTTTATGTGTGTGTGTGTGTGTAGAGCTAGGATTAACAAGCATCTTGTTACCGCACAACATTGCCTATCTAAATTACACATGGTTACGAAGAATCTCTAGAGAATAGGTGTTTGAAGACGTGATTTACATTTATATTGGTTTACTCCAATCCTCGAAGAGCACGAAACCTTTTTGTCTGGCTATCGTGCACGGAGCAACATTTAAATGAGGCTTAGCTGAACCCACGAGCTGATGTGACAACTAGATACTGACTCAATTCCGTCCGACAAGTCGGCTTAATCATTAATCAGATCACCATTTAAAGCAAGGAATCAGTTTTAAGTACCGTTGGTAACAGAAATTCAGTTAGATATAGTGGAACAATTCAATTACACCATTCGGTAGCAGTAAGACTTGCAGTATTCATCTCAGCCGAAAAATGGAACTCAATTATAGTTGCCAAAATTAAAACTCATTGTATGGACTGTGCCAAGATGTTACATTACTCCTCTTTACATTTACTGTTACTTCATGAGATTATATTCTCACCTATGCATCTTACTTTCTACTTCATGTAATTATATTCTTAACTGTACATCCTACTTTCTACTTCATGTAATTATATTCTTACCTGTACATCCTACTTTCTACTTCATGTAATTATATTCTTACCTGTACATCCTACTTTCTACTTCATGTAATTATATTCTTACCTGTACATCTTACTTTCTACTTAATGAGATTATATTCTTACCTGTACATCCTACTTTCTACTTCATGAGATTCTATTCTTACCTGTACATCTTACTTTCTACTTCATGTAATTATATTCTTACCTGTACATCTTACTTTCTACTTAATGAGATTATATTCTTACATGTACATCCTACTTTCTACTTCATGTAATTATATTCTTACCTATACATCTTACTTTCTACTTCATGAGATTATATTTGTACTTGTACGTTCTACTTCTTACTTCATGATATCATAATTGTGCTTGTGCGTTCTACGTCTTACTTCATTATATCATATTTGTACTTGTATGTTCTACTTCTTACTTCATGATATCATAATTGTACTTCTACGTTCTACTTCTTACCGCATGATATATTTGTACTTCTACGTTCTACTTCTTACCGCATGATATATTTGTACTTCTACGTTCTATTTCTTACTTCATGATATCATATTTGTACTTGTGCGTTTTACGTCTTACTTCATTATATCATATTTTTACTTGTGCGTTCTACGTCTTACTTCATTATATTGTACTTGTACGTTCTACTTCTTACTTCATGATATAATACTTTTACTTGTACGTTCTACTTCTTACTTCATGATATCATACTTGTACTTGTACGTTCTACGTCTTACTTCATCATATAATATTCTTACCTCTACTTGCTACTGGTTATTTCTTGTTGTTCTTAGATGTATTTTTCTTTCTATCTGATTAGACTTTATATTTAAGATTTTTTTCGTATTTCTAAACGTCCATGACGTTTCTAGACTATCTAATCTCATTTTTTTAGGTATATTTGATCTCTGACGTGTTTTTTTTTAACATTATATTCATCTGAGTGGATTGAGCCCAATATTTTATCCCACAAATTACATTCTGCGCTTTGGGAGCAGCCGACACCGTTTCTGTTACCAACAGGTTCTAAATGCACTTAAGTTCTTCCATTTATTTTCGCGCAACTTGTTTTTAAAAGACCTATTCTGAACCACAGTCTTGGTTCACGATACATTTGGTGTGATTAGGTAGCGTTATTAGAACTAATGAGTATGTCATATATTTTTTTTCCAAGTTGCTGGAGAACAAGATCACCATAAGATTTTCTAACAACAACAAACGTTGAGCGCAATAATTACAGAGTACTGCCAAAGTAGTTATTGTACTATAAGACACAACAGCCGATGAAATGTATAACATACTAGGCCGGGCGTGGCCCATTGTTTTGCGTGCCCAGTCTATAAATCAAAGAGTTCAAGGTTTACGTTTCATTACCGCAAAAAACGCCCTCCGCAGTTTGGGAACATTATAAAAGAGACTGTCAAGTCCCACCATTCGCTCAGACAGGATTAGCCCAAGAGTTGGCGGTGGGTGCTGTTGACTAGCTAACTTCCTTCTAGTTAAAAAATAAGGTAATTTATTCGAAGATAGCCCTTTGCAAGAAATTCTAAAACTTAAAATAAAGACAAATTGGAATGAGTTGACAAAATAAATATTTAATTAGTATTATTAACATAATAAACCAGCCTTGTACTTGTGCTATTACACTAGCGTACCTTCTTTGAAAGTGAGTTTGTATTGGACAAGGCAGAAATCCGTAAAATACAATCCAGATCTAGAAATTTTTACTTGATACACCCTAGCTTAGACTGATTAGAGATGCGGATAGTTTTGTGTAGATATGCTCGAAAATAAACAAAGAAACATAATATATATGTATATATTGTTTACTAGTTAGAAAAATTAAACATATTTCGCATCAATTAGTTTTGTAAAGCTGCCCAAGTTTAGCGCTAAGTGGCGCTTCGACATATTCCTGATGTCCTAGAAATACACGAGACAGAAACCACGTGAATCGAGTCAAGCTCGAGGGACTACATTTTCGTTGATCCTCTTGGGGATCCATACTTCGTTTTTCATTATGATTTATGCCCCTTAAACCAACATAACAGTGCCCAGTTTATTGACGTGGTTACTAGAAGCAGCCTAAGTCTCGGTGATTTGTCCGCACAGCCTGAGGTAATTTTTATTTTCTCACGTCACCAAATCTATTTCACATATTTGCTCACACTACAAACATGATATGCCTCTATACTGTTGCGTTGTAATAGATAAGAGGGGTGGGGGTGGCACTACCCCTGAAGCTAGGATTGATAATAACGAGCAAGAGACTTGTCACATGTGTGGTGGGCAGAAAACCTATCCCTGTTGGATGTTTCATTTTCTGTGGCTTACGTTCGAAAGACTGCTTAATGTATTACACCTATAACTTAGAAATACGATGCAATATTTCTTAGAAGCACGTTGTGTGGGCCTAAGGAAAAATCTAAATGACGAAGAGGGACTATTTCTTCATCCCTTACGCCTAGACAAATTCCGCGAGTTTAATTTTATGAACTAGTTAGGCTTAACATTCTACACTTACACTGTGTGTGCTTGAAAAAAATAATAATGTGAAGAATTGATATAAATATTTGTCTTTTTTTTTCCAGAGGACCCATATAGAGAATATTGCCTTTTTTTACTGAGCTGTCCTAGATTATTCTAGTTAGGGCTTATGTAGCAACGCAATTATCTACACAATTAAAACACAATGGAAGAGTATAATGTGCATTTCATATTAATATCAGTTCCTAGTGTCTTTAACTTCAAGATCAGTTCCCAATTTGTGCCCTCAATTTAACAATTTAACAGTTCCTGGTATGTGACCATCAGCTAACACTAACAACAGTTCCTGGTATGTGACCATCAGCTAACACTAACAACGATTCCTGGTATGTGCCCATCAGCTAACACTAACAACGATTCCTGATATGTGCCCATCAGCTAACACTGACAACGATTCCTGGTATGTGCCCATCAGCTAACACTAACAACAGTTTCTGGTATGTGCCCATCAGCTAACACCAACAACGATTCCTGATATGTGCCCATCAGCTAACACTAACAACAGTTCCTGGTATGTGCCCATCAGCTAACACTAACAACGATTCCTGGTATGTGCCCATCAGCTAACACTAACAACGATTCCTGGTATGTGCCCATCAGCTAA
>NW_013667353.1:243185-244178 GCF_000517525.1 Limulus polyphemus | reverse complement strand
AAAGTTACGGAAAGTTAATTAACAAACGGAGACGTAACAGTATATATGTCACTCTGTGTATAGTTTGTTTGTTTGTTTTGAATTTCGCGCAAAGCTACACGAGGGCTATCTGCACTAGCCGTCCCTAATTTAGCAGTGTAAGACTAGAGGGAAGGCAGCTAGTCATCACCACCCACCGCCAACTCTTGGGCTACTTTTTTACCAACGAATAGTCGTAATGACTGACACATTATAACGTCCCCACGGCTGAAAGGGCGTGTATGTTTGGTGTGACGGGGATTCGAGCCCGCGACTCTCAGATTGCGAGTCGAGTGTCTTAACCACCTGGCCATGCCGGGTTCCTGTGTATAGACACAAGTACAACATACAGAGACAAAAAGAAAAGCATTCACATTTAAATAAAAGTATAATAATCACAAATTTTCCATGAGTTGATCAAAATAAATAGAGAGTACATACCAGGGTCCGAAATTCGCAAACTTCCATGTCAGCCCTTCACAAACATTCTAACTGGTCCTTATCAAGTTCTTCTGGCCTACTCCAAGAACATGTATGCATATGCTAATTCCATTTTATCAATTGCAGTTGTAAATTTTGTAAAGAAAGATACAATTACAAATATGTATGTGCATATAAACAAAACTCTTTAATTGAAAGCAATTCTAATTACATCACTCTTGGAATCTAAATAATCTTTATATTAATACAGATAAACACACATAAAAATGATGTGACTTGAGATTACTTTTATAATACTGACCAAAAGGTTAGGTATATCTCCATTAAGATCTTAATATTCGTCACACTTCATTTGGATCAATCCCGCCATTCACATGTTCCAGAATTCTCATTTTCATTTCGGACGTCATAGAGGTTTTCATGATGTTTAAAAATAGGCCAGGGATCCACATAAAGGTAGAAGCTCCTGTTACGTCTCCGTTTGTTAATTAACTTTCCGTAACTTCGTTCCGATGAAACTTTAACGACACAAGT
>NW_013667353.1:221429-242281 GCF_000517525.1 Limulus polyphemus | reverse complement strand
CAATATCCAAATTCTTAAATGCTACATTTTTTTACTTGAAAACACAATTGTATGCTTTGACCAAATTGTCTTACAGCAACTACAGGGAAAATAGCTATATAGATGTATTGAAGATAACGATGAACAGAAGTACGATGACAGCAACAATAATGACCATTTGACAAGACTGTATACACTAACAAGCATTTAATTCTTGAATGTACATATTATATTGTCAACATCTTAACTTTGTTTTTTCCATACTATCACTACCATCTTGTTAACCCTCTATAACTAAACAGTAACAAGTTAGGTAATTCATACAAGATGTTCAGCTACTCTAAAGTTTTAATTTTGGAGCCATTTAGACATTGTTAGGATTATACAAAGATTCATCCATACTGATGTTATGGTTGTCAAGAGACGGGGATTTGGTAATAGTGCATGAAGCAGATAGTATTTGTGTGTTTTGTAAGTAAGGTATATTCTACCTCTATAATGCTAGTGTCACTAACAGTATTGGTTATAATGTTTAATATGTATTATTTTGTATTATACATATATATATATATATACATATTGTTACGTCTCCGTTTGTTAATTAACTTCCGTAACTTGTTCCAACGAAACTTTAACGACACAAGTCTTTACTTAATAAAACTGGTTTATTCTTTCCGAATATAACTCTGCGATACACTTAATCTCAATACTCGCGCTAAAACAACACTGTAACGAACGAACGTTAACTTCAACAATACCCTGTGACTGCAGTTCAATTACTCACTATCTACCACACATTACATTCCCGTGCCACGTTGTCCCCCTCTTATATATACCAGTCTACCCTCTATCTAGTCAATACTAGAGCATTCGCCAAGATACGGAATAGTTCTAGAAAGTAGAGGGCGTGAGAATCACATGATCTCGATGACGCAACACTCCATTTGGAAATTCGAAATAAGATGATACTTTCAACAGACGAAAAAAAAAAATACTGATGAGCCGATTATATTATTATTATTTGCTATTTTAGCTGGCTCTCAGACGCCCTAACTGGTCAAGGCCGACTAAACGAAGCGAATTCGGCTCCTGGTACATACATTCTAATACACAGATAAAGAAAAACACAAGAGTATATATACAAAGGTATTGAGACATAACAAAAACTGCAAAACAATTGACCAACTATGGTCTGAAAGTTTTCGAAACTTTAGACTTTAGCTGGTTATAGTGTGGGATTTGTTAACTAATGTGATTCTTTTTTTTTTATTATTATAGAACTCATAACGCCGAAAAAAAAATCTCTGTGTTAAATTGAGCTGGAAATATGAATAGTTTCACTCTCTTTTTCAGACAAAAGAGTTTAAAAATGTGTATATATTAAAATTATTTTCTGTAGTTTTTATCTTCATCCCTCTCAGTATTTTATCATTTTACGTTTATTCGCCCTCTACAAATTTTTATCAGAAATATTGTCGCCAGGACGATCATTTTAATTAATCCATATTATTTACGTTCGAAAGTAAAAGCATCAGGCCTACTTACTTTGAGAAATCTTTGAACATGTTGATTTTACGTTTATCTTCAAGATTTTCCCAGTTCCTCAGGCCTCAAATCAGTTACACGGCAGTTAAGATGACACAGTCACGGGGATATGCTGAAGCTCAAATGCCGCTTACTTTTGCTTCTACTACCAAGGTTACCATATAATGATCATTATGATTAGTAATAGTGTTAGTAGTAAGAATCCAACTTTACTAATTCTCACTCAGTACATAATAGTTAGTGGTACTACGAAGTCAGTTTAAGGAGACAGGGCTGGCAACTCTTAAACATTATAATCAAAATTACTCTCTCTGGGTTGTAACTTAGATGTGTGTTTTGCAAGGTTACTGTTATTATTAATATTATGAACATTATAATTAATATATATATGGAATAATTCATGTTTACAAATGAGCGTGATGTATTTAGAAAGTTGCTAAAATACTGTAAACGCTCGAGTTTTTACGTATTTATTTTTTCTATTTCAGGTATTTTATAATCAGTCAGACATAAAGCAAGTTGATATACCATCATATAGTGGTAGTTTTGGTATTTTACCAAATCACGTTCCAGCCATTGCCATGCTAAAACCTGGTGTTGTAACAGTATATGAACAAGATGGTTCATTTAAAAAATTCTTTGGTATGAATTTATTAATATCATTGTAAAAATGTAATATAAAATAGCTTATGACACCTGATATGCATAAAATTAAATTTTAAAAGTTTTGAATTGCTTTGAGTTATTTCTCATTTTTCTGTGGTAATTATTGTAATTGACCTGAATCATGTAGATAATTCTTGGTGGTAATTAGAAAGAATGAGATATTAAAAGTAGACAAAATGCCAGTGCCAGACAAGCTTTACCCCAGTGTTTTATTAAGGTCAAAAGTTATATACTGAGTCTTTCTCATTCATTTTTGGTATGTCAGTAGAGAGTGGGCAAGTGCCTAAAACTTGGAGAGTTGCTTAGTTATGTTACTCCTATTGTAAAAGAGGAGTGATAATACTAATAGTTACTCTGGAAATCATAAGCCAATTAGTCTTAATTCTGTATATAGTGAAAGAATTCTAGAACCTGGTACAAGAAGCTACGAACTATAAATGAAAGCCAACATGGATTTGCCAAAGGGAAATTATGCTTTACAAATATGTTTCCCTTTCTTGGATCAGGGAAAGTGTGTTCTCATTGTACTTTGATTTTCAAGAAAGCAATTGATTAGGCTTCATACAAAAGATTAGCTAATAAAATCACACTGGTAGGGGCTTGGGAAAGATTATTTAATTATATTGTACTTTTGTGGTGTGGTTGAAAAGGAAAAGCAAAAGGCTACTAGTGGATTATTTCAAGGATCATTCCTTTGCTCTTTCTGATATACTTCAATGATATTGACAGGGGATAATTAGAAAAATTTGCTGATTACATTAAAATCTTTGAGTATTTTTTACTATATTGAGGTATTACAGAATGACTTGATTCAATTGGCAAGTTGGGCAAATATTTGGAAAATAATTTAAGTATAGTAAATACAAGGTAATGCATTTGGTTATAAGTTAGAAAATATATTTAATATACATGGGAACCAAACTCGATAGCATGTCTTTAGAAAATAATATTGGCATAGTAGTGGATAAATCACTTAAGCCATGTTGCTAGTTGTAAATCTAACTGAACTTTGGTGTATATTTGTAGACACAGTGAGTACAAGTCAATAGAGGAAATTGGCTCTATATACAATTAATTAGTTAGGCCTCACTTGGAATATTGTACCCAGTTTTGGCCTCCTTATATAGAAAGGATATTGACTTATTGGTAAAAGTTCAGATGAAGGCTATTAGAATGATTCCAGTGATGGAAGGGTTATTCTACAGATATAGACTAGGGTATTTTTTTCTATTGAGAAAGAAGAGTATGAGGTGATCTTATTGAAGTTTACAATATTATTTTTGGGATCAATAGAATAAAGACCTCCAATTTCTTTGTACAGTAATCTGAAGATTTGTAAAAGGCAGATTAGCTCCGTTTAAGGTTTATTTTTCTAGCATGGTAAAAGACTTACAGAAAGAGTTGCATTTAATAGTAATGTCGGCCAATACTAGATAGGAATTAAATTTTCTAGTCAATTAATTGAAGTGGATGCTTTATGTTTCAATTTAAAAGTTTTTGAGAAAACTGCAGATGTGCTAGTAATAATAATGGAAGTACAATGTTTTGTTTTAATATGCAACAAAATATAATTTTCATAGTTGGGTATGATTTTTTGGCTATTTTTTGAATTTATGCATAAAATGAGAAAAATTAAGTTTCAAATTCACTGTTATTGATTGAAGTTCATAAAATTAATTTTATTCCCTAATTAACAGGCTGTATTTGATATGGAATTTTGTATTACTTTTTTAAAAATTCAATGTTTTTGGTGTAAACCTGTTTTAAAAAATTCTGATAACCTTAGGTAATTTATCAGAGGGACATTATTGCATTCTATCTGAAGTTTGACAAATACTGTTTAAAATCAGAGTTAATAAACAAATGTAATTTCAGTGGATGAGTCTTGTAAATATTTAATTTTTTATGAATATTTCTAAAGGCAGAATTGCATTTGTGCTTTTTTTTTACAGATGAAAAAGATATGCATATACTCAAATATGTTGATAATTTAACACTGGTAGGTTTTCTTGTTCTTTAAGACTTGCCTTTTGATACCTTGTATTATGTATATCACCATAAGTTTATGAACATCATGTTTTATGTACTTTATAACTTGTCATTACATTTTTTTATGAAATGTAATGATGGTGAGATTATTTTACCAAAGCATTTTATACGAGATATAACACTGGTATTAAACTTTTCTCTATTCGTATTAGGATTCCCTTAATTTAAGTGAAGTCTGGCTACAAGCAAATCAAATCTAATCAAAATTCAACTAGGGGAAAGAAAAAGTTCTTTTTTTTTTTATAATATAGTTTTTGGGTAATAAATTTATTATTTCTAATTCTGTGGTGCTTGAGTGTTTTAATATTCTATTCTTTCAGTAAGTAGTGGATCTGTGACGATTAACAATGACTCGTCTGTACAAGTTTTAGCTGAGGAGGCTGTTCCAGTTGAAAACCTTGATCCTCAGGTTTGTATTTGCTAAAAGCAACAGATTTATAAAATATCATGGTATAGGTTTAGTAAAATTCTTTCAGCTTAAAAGTATGTTAATACTTGGACAGGAATTTCACATATTATTGATGTTCAGTTTTCTTGAAATATTGCCCAAGATACAAAGTTAACTTTCACTACATGCTCTAGTCATTGGTAGGAAGAAGATAAAGAAAAATTAATCCTTTCCAGGCTGGTATGGGTATCGTTGACATCCATTAATGTTTTTTTTTTTTACCTTTCATAATGGAAATACTTAAAGAAATTGCAGGAAATACAAAATATTATTTAGTTTTGGCTTAAAAATCATATAATGTGACTTTTATTATAATCTTTTTATGTTGTGAAATTTTGAAAACTTTCTTGAGAGACACTGTTTTGAAAAACCATTACAAGTATTTCCTTTTGTCCTAGAATTTTATGTTTTTCATTGTTGATCAGAATGTTCCAATATATGTGTGTATTTATGCATACATATACAATAAGTTTCAACTTGGTTGATATTAACATGTTTCTTTTGCTACTTTAACTTGCCAGTTATAGCAGTTACTATTTGAGGCTATAAGTAAAAAACAGTAAAATGTGACAAAGATTTATTGGTGCACTTTGACCTAAACTGTCACTATGGTATCGGGTCATGCTAGATAATAGTATTCTTGGTTAAAATCAATTTGTATTTAATAAATATAGTTTATTTTTAGTTACATAACATATTGTTTAAATATGATAAACTTGGCAATAATATTCAATAAAAAAAGGATTTGAGTTATCAGGATATTTTGCTATCACCTATTGTACTCTAAACCTAACCAGGCTTACGTGATGTCTTATCATAGAAGAAAATTTTCATAGCTTGAAAACAAATATAATTTAGCACAAAAATTTCCAGGAATGAAAAGAACACTTAAAAAAAAACAAATTCCCAGTTCTGTGGTTTGTTTCTAAGTCTTCTAAACTTCCTACTAAATTCTATTATTGTTCTTCTCTGCAAGACTTGCATGTAATCACTTTCTGACAAAACCAGAAACACATTATTTATACTGTACTGATAAAAATCAGAGAAAGAGAAGGAAAATCCCATGAGAAAGAAATCCTTTAGAATTATACTCACAAGGGATGATTGTTTCTTAGCAAATATATACTATGAGATGGGCCAAAAAAATCACAGCTCTGCAGAAATTTGATCGTTTTTTTTCATTTGCTTTGTTATGTACACTGAATAAATGATACAAAATGATGAAATATTAATTTCAAAATATTTATGAGTAAATAATTGTTGATGTAGAGGTAAAATTACTTACATTTTGAAAGTTGATACGCAGGTGTGCACTTGGCACCTGAAAGCACTCACCAGACTGAATAGGTTTAACAATTTTGAATATACAGTGTACATTAAATAATGCTTAACAATATTTGAAAAAAGAAAAAAAAGCTTAAGCCATCTTTTAAGTTCTTTTTTCATTTATAATATTAATATTTTGTTTCTTTAACCATGTTGTTCCAAGTACAAAAAAAACTAATGAACATTTATAGTGGCATGCTTTTCATTTCATGAATGGTTAAATTTTATTTTATTTTTTTTAAATGGACAAGTTAAGAAGACAATGTCAGATATTTCAAAGATAAAAACAACTGATCAGTAAATACAATTTTGTTGTACACTACACATTCAATAAGAAGATTTATATTTCATTCCAGGCATGTAGAGAAGGCCTCCACAAGGCTCAACAAGATCTTGGATCAGCAACCACTGATGAAGCAAGAACTGAAGCTAATATTGCTGTTGAGGTTCATGAAGCATTAATAAGAGCAGTTGAATGAAATATTTAAATTACAAAAAAATACCTAGTCACTCTTTTCAAAAAGCTTAGCAATGCAGATAACAAAAAAAAATGTTCTTCCTTATAGACATTGAATGAAAACCAATTTTGTGGAGAAACTCCAGGTTGTGTAGTCTCATTTTATTAAAAGTACATTGTTGAGTCTTGTTTTATTAAAAGTACATTGTTGAGTCTTGTTTTATTAAAAGTACAGTGTTGAGTCTTGTTTTATAATAAGTACATTGTTGAGTCTTGTTTTATTAAAAGTACATTGTTGAGTCTTGTTTTTCTAATCATCACAATTAATATTTGTAATAATTTGGTTTCTTAGGTTACAGAAAATGTTAACATCAACTGTAAACAAATTTTTCTTTTTTATAGCAAATTTCATAAATAAAACAAATATGTAATATAGGTGTCTCCTCTCAAATCAGGAAGTAAAAACAAAATGGAACCAAAAGGATGTAAAAATTTTTTCTTAATCCTAGGAGATTAGCTATGTATATGCTTACTAGTTAAAACTTACATGCTTTTCAGTTAATTTTTTTTATTACTATTACAAAAATCAGCTCATTTTCAAAATTTTAAATACTAAGAGGCCTAATAAAAGTAAAAACAGGTAAAATAACCAGCAGATTTTATATGCCTTGGCTATTCACGAGTGTTGTACAAAGAATGGCTTGAAATATTACAATCTAAATGAAGTTATATTTAAATACATAAAGGTAATTTCAATTTGTTTATTTACCAACACAAAAATGGACCCAAAACAACTTAATTGGAGTATTTTCTTCAGGCACACAACATTAAAAGATCAGGCTTTCCTTGGACCCCAGAATCTGGAGGGATGAAATAGCTCAGAGAATTATTTGCAACAACATAGTTCATCATGTTTTTGTGGCAAAAACAGATACTTAATTCTACTTTTATACCTTTTCAGCTGTAATAACTAGTACCTTAATATTAGTTTTCCACAAATTTTTACTCGATGCACCGGTGTAATTAAATACTGAATAAAGGTATAAAGAAAAGGTATAAATTCACCTTTCTTGCCCCTTAACAGTGCACGTAAATTAAACCTGCAATGTAAAACTAGATTAGACATGTAAAACATTTCTTTAAAATAAACGAGATGCTGTTTAGAGGTATGGAGAGTAGGTAAAGATTCACCTACCTCGACCCTTATCAGCACAGTTAAAGTTAACTTTAATGGATAGTACTGGAAGAAAGGATAGATGAATAAGAAAAGTTATACTTCCCATTGTGTTCTTTCCTCTCACAGTATTACACAAAATAGAAACAAGATTGCAACCTTCACATTCTATCAGTTAACACCTCCAACTATTGTTGGGCTGCCGCAACTTTTTAGTCACTTGAAATAGAACATGGTGCTTGTTGGACAAAGTGAACCTATCAGAACTTGAAATTCAGTAGACCTCCACATTTGGTGAACAAACATGTTTCTTCCAGTATCCATCTGTTATTGAACTCTGCCTCCATGAGCCGTCTATGATCGTAACTCACTCTTATTCTTATGTTTGATCTTACCCTTCTCATTACTACTGGTGCACTTTCTCTTAAGTTGTCATACACTGCTCTACATCTGGATGCCCAAATCTGATATCTTAATTCACTCACAAATAAGATAAAAGAAAAAAATATGTTTTTAGTGACATGTAATGGATTATGAAATAAGACAGTTGTGTAACTGAGAGGTCTGACCTTAAAGGTAACTGAAACTTTTCTCCAATAAACCTTAACATTAGGACGGTTAAATAAGAGATGTTTCACTGTCTCAATGCTCGTGCAATATGGACACTTATTTGTCTTTATTGATTTAAATCTGTGTAACCTTTCTCTACTATATATATTCTTTGCGTGTCAAGATATTTTACACTTCAGTAATTACAACGATCATTACAAACAGGTTCCAGTGTGTAAGTTTCAAAGAAAATATACATAAGGATGCAGGAAGGTAACTTAGCCTACAACTAATACTTCATTTGTATCACAAATACATTCTGTTATTCAGCATACACAACTGCTCGTTCTCGGCTAATCATCAAATCATTTGCATTTTAGTAAGTACATTACTGGTGTATCTTACCATTTTACCTACACCAAATTTTTTCTATACGAATCTACATCAGTCTGAAAAATATTTCCAACATGAAAAATACAGGACTTCATAAATTATGCAGATGTCCACATCTGAAATTTTTCCATTTCAAATAACTTTTATTTTGATCTTATTAAATAACAGTACGATTGTCATTCCAGTGTTTTGCCAACATAGGCATTTTGTAGCACTGCATTATTATTTGAACTTTAGAACTTTGATTAACAAGCTTATAATTTATTGAGCTAATAAGAATCTTACATAACATCTGGTTTTTTGCTGTTAATGTCTATAGAATAAACAAACAGCATAGTATGAATCATAACTTTCTGAAGTTACTGATGTGAATTTTTAATACATCAATAATTTAAATGTGATATCATGTGTACTAAAAAACACATTGTTACGTTTCTGGTCGTTTGTTAATATTCCGTAGAAATTCTTTCCGAAGAACTTCAGCGATACAAGTCCTTTCTTAAATAAAACTAGTTTATTCTTTCTCAATACAACTTTGTAATACATTTAATTTCCACAGTCACTTTAACTTAAACACACGCTATAATTCACAACGATTCACGCACGTTACTTACGGTCATTAGCGCGCTTGATTCAATTGTTCGTCTCTGCCTATCTGCAATTCAAGTTCCGATTAATTCGTCTCGCTTTATCTGGCGCGCTTATATACAGGAATAGAGGGCGTCTAGCAAATACTGGATTATTCATGATGTTCTCCGATCCTTCTAGAAACTCATCACGTGTTCCCAGGGTCACGTGACTTCCGCTGTTGTAACAATATATTTTTGGGGCTTGGGATTCTTCTACAGTAGGTGTCTGTGACTTGCTGGTGATAAATTTAAACAAACGGACAGAACACAATATACTTGTTTTAAAATAATATATCCAAAACAAGTCAAATGTACGTACAAAATTCTTTACACTATAGGATATCGCAGTTGTATTTAAAGCTTTAGATAATTCTCTTTTCTTGTCAAAAGTCCACAGAGGCTAAATCAGTTACTTTAGAATCCAGTTGACAAGACGAATTATTATTCTTTATACTGTTTCTTACAGTACAATCTGCAATAAATTCATTTATGTTACCCCGTGAGTTACCACAGTTGTATCTTGAACTTTAAATAATTGTCTCCTTTTTGTCAAAGTCCACGCAGATTGGTTCAATTACTTTAGAACACCCTTTGACAAGACAAATTATTCTCCTTATTTCTATTAAATTCACTTTAATATATCGCTCCTTATGGCTAAACTAACAATCCCGCAATCTAACTTCACTTTTCTGACTTACTTCTTTACTTGATATATGTTTTTATTAAAAAATATTGTTGGTAGCAAATATACAAAATATGCTATATGCTTGCTTTTTACTTTACCATGTGCACATCCTAATGCATGCACAAACACACATTTCCATGCACTCCATATTAATACTCAGTATCACATTTTTATGTACAAAGTTTATTTTTGATCATATCAAGTTGAATTCTTGTTAACTAATACTTCCTTCAATTTTTGTCTGTTTGACATTTAAGTAAACCAATTTCCTATAGGTAAGTTACAAGCAAACTGCAACAAGTAGCGGATTCTGGAAATGTTAACAAGGGAATAAATCGAATATGAACAGCAAAGGAAGAGATGCAAACATAAGCAAACAAATAACACAAAATATCCATTCCCAGTAATATAGTTTGTCTTATAGCACATCACTGGTCGATTTTGACACTATTTAAGCAGAGACAAAGATTTGTTTACGTCTGCCCAAGACAAGTCAGAAATGTAAATAAAAATGATACTACGCTCTTTAAATTAGAATGAAAATTCTTAGTGCAATACCTCGTAATCTAAGATTACTTATATCAACAATCATTCTCATTATACATAACCCCTTAAGTTTCTTTACTCATCAAGTTGAGTATGCCCGGAGGAACGACAGTACAGATACAGGGTCAAACAAGCATAAGCCTTACCTTACTGAACAGTTATTTAGGTACATTTTGATTTAGCAGAAAGCTACATAATGGGCTGTCTGCACCCTGTTTACTGCAGGGAACCTAACAATGGATTTATTGCTCTAAGTCTGTAAATTTACCATTGATTCATAGAGGGGTATTCTGGTATGTAGCATTTGTTTAAAATAGAGGAATAGTGCAAATTTATGACCTTTCATATCTTATTTGAAAAGTCATCAACATCTGCACGAAAATTTTGAAAATAATTACCTAACTAAAGATATATTTTCCTAGCTATCAAAGGGTGAAATAAATATTACAACTCTTTTTAACTGTGACAGTTGCACAGTATCCCAACGTTGTCTTAAATTTATTGGCTTCTCTCTAGCAGCATTACTTTTCAATTAATTATATCATAATTACAATTCTTATATCATTCTTGCAGCTCTTTTTGTACCCATATAATTTTTATTCAGCAGGCAGTAAGTTTTGGGTCATTATCCGGTTGGAATTTAAAACCAGTACCAACTCAACATCGTAATTGTCTATTGAAAATTATGTGATAAGCTAGGACAATGTGATACTATTACTTTTTCATAATTAATCAATTCTATAAGAATAAATACATATCCACACTGTTGTAAACCCACTGCTTTGATCACTAGTATTCAAACTTCTCATGATACTGTCTCCTCTCAAATACTCTGCTAGAGTTTCCTAAAATCTTAGTCTTTGTAGCCCACAGCACATTTAATTTCTTCTAGTGCTCAAATTATAACAAGGGAATTTTATAAACACAAACGAAAGAAGTTAAACTTATGCTGAATTTAACTGCCTCATCAATAAACAGAACAAAATTTAACAAAAGCATTAAGATCAAACAAAAATCAATCTTACAAACAATTCATGGTGATATTTGGCCCATCAAGAATCAGTATGATTGTGGCTGTACACAAGTGTCCTCAATGGGGGTAAGTCAGTCATTAATAAAGTCTTAGTCTTGAAACATTCCCCTATATGCATCATATTGTTAACAATGAGGATAAAATTGATATTTATTTTAACAATGGGAACATCATTTCTCACAATTCCTCCAGAAACTGAGTATTTAAAGTTTCTTCCAATCTTTGCAAAGTTTTAAATGTTTATCTATTTTTGCAAGTGAAATACTAGGGTACAGAGTTTTCCCACATAGACTACTTTTTGCATCTTCCTTCAAATTGATTTACTGTTTATCCTAATTCCTTGCATACCTTACATTGATGCATTTACCTCTTGGGATGTTTCAAATTGATTTGATGTTAAAACTTCTCGACTAAAACTATTCTCTTATGTTTGGATGTCTTTCTCGGATGCCCAGTTACTGTCATTAGATTTTAAACTTCCAGGTGCAAGAAAATGCTGCAATGTTCTTTGAACCTCACCCTATGAAACACGAGCTTTCAAGGGTATATGGCTGAGTTTTCTTTTTCTTTATGTGTATATGCAAAACAACAACAACAACAAAAAACAACAACAAGAACAACAAAGAAAAACACAAACAAATGATGCTCTTTTAATCTCCACATCTTGATTCCTTGTTTTATTTTCTTTCTATGTTTTAGATGTGTTAAAACTTGCAAAGCCTTTGGATCACATTAGTGGAAATGGAAATACCATTGTTCATCTTACTATAATGAAGCAATGGCGTGGCCATCTATATATCTATCCACATATATATCCAAAATAATAAATACAATGATGCCAACAAGATCTCAATACCAGAAGTGGTGATTGAGGCTTATGAAATGTGACACCATCTAGTAAATTGCACCACAAACAAAAATCCATAAAAAATTTCACACTAAGTATTCAAGACTCAATTAGAAAAATAATTAGGGTATGTACAATAACTATTTCGTTATAACAAAACACAATTTTAAATAAAAGTACTCTCCTCAGAACAAGAACACGACTTTCACTAGGACTGTATGTGAGGGTTTGATTATATCTTTATTGATGGAATTTTTAAAAGTAGTACTGAGAAACTGGAGTTCTTAAAAAAAAAATAATTTTTCAATATAAGAACATTACAGTTTATATCAGTAAAATATATGAAAATTTTGAACTCTGTACATTGAATCATTTTGATGCAATGAGTTGCGTATCACTGAAGAACACAATCCAATTACTTTTCCCATCGTGTACTTTCCTGAAAAAATGTTTACGTTTTCTAAATTTTTTTCATTGAAATATGAATGCTACGATTACTAATTAGGGTGGCGTTTCTGCTAGTGATTTAAAATGTAAGTTTATTATTATGAAAACGTATCAACATATAAAGTCCTCTTAAACCACATTTAATGACACCAAATTGCCAATGAGCAGTGACGTCATAGTAACAATATCTATTATTTTAAAAGTATAGCTTAAGTTCCAATGAACTGCTCTTGCTTCTAAAGGAGGAAGTGGTTCCATTTAATCCAAAACTATTATTAATTTTTGTTTGTTTTATACAAAGCTACAGAATGGGCTGTATGCACTGTACCTACTGCAGAGGTTTAAACCCTTGAATTTTAGCATTACAAACCCTCAAGCTAATTGTTTAACTATTGTACATACTTATCAAAGAATGCCTTTACGTAGGAAACCATTTTTCAAAAACATGACCATTGCTTTATTATTCCAGTATTACATAGTAAAGGGTTATGCTTTGCCATCTTAGATATTAATTACCATAGATTTGTATAGAACACAATTCATATAACTATTATTTTGGTGAAGTAATGTGAGCTTTAACACAGATGACTTTTGGCTCACTAGTAGTGGAATGTACTAGGTGTAGTTAAAATACTCCCTTATTTTTCTGAATGTGCATGGGATCGGTCCATTGGACTGACCCCAGATTTCAGAAGGAAAGTTGACTATAATTCTGAATTTACTAGGTGTATCTATACAAAATTTGACAAGCTTTTAGCATGATGTACAAGTCTGTTGTACACAGAAGATCACACGTATTATAAAATTATTTGTACTAATGGTATATCTGTGAATTGAAGACGTCAGTCTGACAACTCGGAGTTCAAAGTGATGTTCACTTGAAGAATAAAACTATTTTTGTCCATTGTACAGTTTGAATATTACATTTACATAACATCTAGAACCTCTGAAATGCATATCTACAGATTATTTTCAGTACTCCCATATATTTGATATCTACTCTCCTCCATTATGAACTGTCCCTAAACTTGCGATGTAGGGGTCAAATGAATAGCTGATAACTTTGACATCAAACACATAAAGCCATGTTAAATGACATTCTGTAAAAGAACGTGACATGCACATTTTGACCCTCCCCTGTGCACACAGAATTAACTAGAATATTGTATTGGACAACAGTTGTCTCATTAATGGCTGATTTAAATAGCATTTCAACTAAAACTTTGCATGTTGTAACCCAGTTAGCTAAACAAGCTCTAATATTGAGCACAAGACCTTGATAGCAGCAGTATGCTTTTGAAATATACAAGGTTATTCAAGTCATCCCTCATGTGGGAATAACTAAATCTGTATTTTGCAGACTGTGGGTAACATATGGAACAGTTACGTTACACTTCATCAGTTATCATGTGAAGCAAGATTACATTACACTTCATCAGTTATCATGTGGAACAAGATTACGTTACACTTCATTATTTATCATGTGGAACAAGATTACATTACACTTCATCATTTATCATATGGAGCAAGATTACATTACACTTCATCAGTTATCATGTGGAACAAGATTACGTTACACTTCATCAGTTATCATGTGGAACAAGATTACGTTACACTTCATCAGTTATCATGTGAAACAAGATTACATTACACTTCATCATTTATCATGTGGAACAAGATTACGTTACACTTCATCATTTATCATGTGGAACAAGATTATGTTACACTTCATCAGTTATCATGTGAAACAAGATTACGTTACACTTCATCATTTATCATGTGGAACAAGATTACGTTACACTTCATCATTTATCATGTGGAACAAGATTACGTTACACTTCATCATTTATCATGTGGAACAAGATTACGTTACACTTCATCATTTATTATATGGAGCAAGATTACGTTACACTTCATCAGTTATCATGTGGAACAAGATTACGTTACACTTCATCAGTTATCATGTGGAACAAGATTACGTTACACTTCATCAGTTATCATGTGGAACAAGATTACGTTACACTTCATCAGTTATCATGTGGAACAAGACGTTTTGAATAACTCTGTATTATGAGTAATTAATACACAGTAATATATATAACGTAAAACATGATTTTGTTTTAAAACAATAAAATAGTCATTTACAAAAATAAGCAACCATGCAGTAGTGTATTGATTTTTTGATCCATTTATTTGTGTGTTATAGTGTTTCTAATTTATTACATACCTTTAGCTTTTATTTAGTGCACTACCGGTATCACTTTTATTTTAATAATTCACAGCAAATAAAAAAAAAACACACTTTATTTTAATTCCAATAGTTACTTCAATCCATCTTTCTTATCTAGTAATTAAGTCATATCAAATTGATTAGATATTAGCCAATGAATTTAACTGTTCATTAAAATATAAAAAATTAAGTAATGTTCCTGTAAAAATAGTCATGTTATTAATATAAGAAACTTAGGTTTAAGTCAAAACCAGTGGATTTTCTTTCTAAAATAAGTGGTGTTTAACAAATAACATTTGGGATAATATTTTATGTTATTTGCAGTTTTCTAGATAAAAAAAATCTTGCTTATGTATAAGCTATTAGATTAATTATACAATCAGTCTGTTTGAATAAAATCCACCATTTTACTTCAATTTACACTAAGTAAGGAACAAATCTTAAACATTTTTATTGAAATTAATATATCTCCCCTCCCAAAAGAATTAATAACAACAACAAAAAAAAAACATATTCAAAATGATTGGTAATATTCTAAGTTCATGACAAAATTTAAATACTCACTGTAAACTAATTGATCTTAAAAATGACATCTTTACAATGCTGTGTAACTGAGTAAGTATAAAAGTCTAGGAAAAATATAATAAAATAACAAAATGTTAGTAATATATTACATAGAAATGAGTACACAGAGATGAAAAACAAAATCCTCAATCAACAAAAAGACTAAATATCACTACATGAAATACCTCGCCAACACAACAATAAAGATATTAAATAATGTCAATGACAAAGAATCATTAAAGACACTTATACCCAGTTCTTTAAGGCAAACTAGCAAAACAAACAACTATTTGCAGTGCATGAAACATTAAAGCACCAAAAAAGAATAGAACACTCTTGAAAACAAGATATTTATGTAAACATAAAGAACAGTTTTCTAAAATCCTGTTTTTCTCACTGATATTACGTGACAGAAAAAGTGTGGAGTAAACCACAATATTCACCACATTTGTTGGACCTAAAAGATCATATCTACTTTGCTAGTTTATGTATTTCATACAACAATATTCTCAATACTTTTTTTAAATATAACACAATTCTGTAAAACTTGAATAATTTTATTAAAATTGATTTCAAATTTGTTCATAATTTTAAGTTTTATTATAAGTAAATAACATTTGTAGGACATTATTAATTATATTTCAATGTTTAAAGAGATCATGATTAACTGGTAGAAGGTAAGCATGACCTTCATTATATACCCTGTTTGATTCACAATGAAATATGGAACATTTTCTGATTTAAAACCAATGCTCTGATACACATGTACATGACCATCACAACCACTAGTCTTTTTAAATTATTTTTTCTGTTCATTCTGTGAGTGATAAACAGATGAAATGCATGTTCATAAAATTAAAGTAATTTATAATTCAACACTTGAATTATAGCTAACAATAGACATAAGAGCAGTCTTTAGCTATTTGCATTTGACCAAAATTTCTCCTTTCTGAAAATGCATAAAAAACATATTAGAATATAAAATCTAAAACCTGTTAACTAAATTTCAGTAATAAGATTAGACCTCAAAATCTACATGTGCTTTAAATTCATCTACAACTCAGATATGCAATCAAAGCTATGCTAAAAACAAAAAGTGAATACTTAAGCAAAATCACTACAAAATTTGTACAACCCAATGGTATTACACAACACAAATCAATTTCAATTAAAAAAAAATCAAATACAATATAATGTACATAAAAGTATATATGTACATTTCAATCATCATAAGATCCAATTGTACTGAAGTATTTACCTACTTGATGTTTAACCATTACTGACAAAAGCCTGCAAAACCTATATTGGTCTAAAGGTGTTTGAGTAGGCAAAACAGGAAAGCTCCTTTAGTTAGAACATTACGCATTTCAAACCAAAGATGTGAAAAAATGAGTTCAGATCTAAAATGCTATAGCACTGGCTTAAAATCTATAACAGACTAACTGTCAAAAACCAATACAAGTGGACAACATATTTTATCTGTTTTATTACAACATAAGGATACAAATGGAAGGACAAATCCTATGTTTAAACATGAACAAATTCTAAATATTTTTTCAGAGATAAAACTAAAAGTCCATATTATATTGATCTGGCTATTGAAATGATGAAAAAATTACCTTCCGGGTTAATGTGTTGTCAAGCAACAACCTTTTGAATAGATAAAACCAAAAAAAGGAAAGTATTTTAGTTACTAAAACTGGTTTTACAGATTATACAGAAAACATTGTCAAAATAATTTGACTTTTAAAAGTTAATTTTTACTCAATATTCACACATACACACAAGAAAAAAAGACAACAATTTTGTCTTCCAGTTACTCTAAATGCAATACTCTGAAGAACATTATTATACTCTCATTATTTTCACTCATCTAACAGGGTAAATTTTTTGCTCTCTGAAAAGGAACTGGACATAAAAAATTGACTTTGTTTCATGTTGAAACAAGAGGAACAATAATGGTGTCAAATTAATTCTTGGTAAATGTAACATTGAAGACATTTTCTGCCAGACATGTCTACAGGTACTTGTGTAGGGAAACAATCATGCTACCACAACAGTAACTTAACAAATAACAATTTGTAAGCACAATGATATTTATTGTAGAACCATATGTTATCTACAATATATATACATATACAGGACCTCTAATCCGGCATTCCAAAATCTGGAAGATCTCAAAATCCGGCTATTTTTGAAAATGCAGTGGTTTTCCGACTTACCGCAACACATGTGTGGCCCTATAAACACCACATCTTTTTCCTGCCTCATTTTACTGTACTTTCTAGGTTGTGTGTATAAACTAGTTTGCTAGTAAACTTTATCAACATTTCATTTACCTGTTCTACCCTTAAAAATGTTGAAAAGGCCAACAACAAGTTCTGTGGATGCTGGGAGAGTGAAGAAGAAGCTTTTTTTCCCTCGGTATAAAGCAAAAACTGATGAAAATGGACAAGAGAACTTTAGTGAAGAAGTTAAGTAAGGAGTTTGGTGTTGGAACATTGATGATCTATGACCTCAAGAAACAAAAGGAAAAGTTACTTAAGATTTATGCCAACATGGATGTTCCACATTAAATGGATAACAGGGAAACATTGCACTTGGATAAAGAGTTGTTAGAGTGGATCAGAACTTTAAATTGGATTGTACTGTTATCATTGCTCAAGCAAAGATGTTTCAAGAGGAGTTAGGCCTAACAACTCTGTGTGAGTATTCGTCCTTGTGGTAGAACAAGTTTAAGAAACATTATGGCCCATGTTTGCTGAAGATGTGTGGAGAAAAGCCTTGGCTGACAATGAAGCTGCTGAGGCATTTATAGAAGAATTTGTAAAAATGGTTTTAGATGAAGAATTAATGCCAGACCAAGTGTATAATGCAGATGAGATGTTGCTATTTTGGTGGTACATTCTCAGGAAAAACTATTTTACAGCAGAAGAGACAGCAGCAGCAGGTTTCAAAGACTCTAAAGAACGACTTACCATTCTCGCTTGTGCTAATGCATGTAGTTCACACAAATGCAAATTGTTAATTACTGGAAAAAGAGTCAGAACTCAAGAGCCTTTAATGGGATCAAGGTTTTCTTCATGCATTATAAGGCCAATAAAAGAGCATGGATTATTTGCCCATATTTATCGAGTGGTTTGAAAACCATTTCGTACCTAAAGCTTGGGCTCATTGTTGGGCTGCCAGGCTCCCTGATGATTGCAAGACAGTGTTACTGCAGGATTATTGTTTTGCACAGCCAGCTGCAGAACTACTCATCAAAGACAATGTTTTTGCAATTTATTTGCCTCCTATTTGTACATCCCCAATACAATCCATGGTTCAGGGTATTCTGCATTCCTTCAAGTGTAGATACAAGGTCAAGCTTATGCATAAAGTGCTTAGTGCATGCAACAATGGCACAGGAATTAAGGCATTCCAAAAAGAACTTATTTTAAGGATGCAATATGGAGTACTAAAAAGGCATGGAATAGTGTATCTCAGGAAATTTTGTGAAATGGATAGCATAGGTTATGGCCTTCTATGCTATTTTAAGATAATGAAGATGACATTATTACAGATTTCAGTAGCTTTCAAGTTTTCCAAGAAAAAAAACATCATGAGTAATTTGTTGAAATATGCTAAAGGCCTAACATGTGTTGAAGCTAATCATTGTTTGTTTGTTTGATTTTTGAATTTTTGTGCATAGCTAGATGAGGTCTATCTGCTCTAGCTGCCCCTAATTTAGCAGTGAAAGACTAGATGGAAGGCAGCTAGTCATCACCACCCACCGCTAACTGTTGGGCTACTCTTTTACCAACAAATAGTGGGATTGACTGTCACATTATAAGGGGTGTTCCAAAATAAATCACACTTTTTTCCCCGATGTAATGACAAACTTGGTAGGACCGTGAATATCATCACCCATGAGAAAACGTCATTTCAACGTACTCTTGGGTGTTTGACTCTTCGAATTTCATTTTCTGCGAAAACTTTTGAATCATGGTGCTCACTAGAACTCAGATTCGTGTCGCATGTGCTGCCTTCGGGATGGCTCAGAAACTAGTTGCAGACATGCTCCGAGAATTCAAGTCTTCCAATCGATAGATCATACTGCCAGATTTGAAAAATCTGATTAATGCCTCAAAAATTTTCAGAATTGTTAAATTTGAAAGAGTGGTCCATGAAAAAGTGGTGGAATGTGGATTGGGAACTCTCCAGATTTAAATCTTGCTGAACATTTCAGAGCTTTCATTCAACAATGTACAGAAAAAATGTTGGAAACTTTGCCTGAATGCGATGGACACAAATGTGAAACCTTGATTCGTGGCCCAATCAAGCGATATTTATACTTGGAATTACTTTTTTGATTTAATTAAAATCTTATTTTACTTTGTTATGCTCTTGGGGAAAAAAGTGTGATTTATTTTGCAACACCCCATGGCTAAAAGGGCGAGCATATTCGGTGGGAAGGGGATTCGAACCCAAGACCCTCAGATTGCAAGTCAAGCACCCTAACAACCTGGCCCAAAGCTAAATTGATAGATGAAGCAGTCAAAGAATGTTTAAATGTAGATAATGATGCTCCAGTTGGCCTCCAACTCACAGTGAAATTGTTAACATGGTGATGCATGATGATAAAGGTCATGACAGTGATAATGATGATGAGGAAGTGATAAATGAAGAGGAAAAAATTCCAATTGATAGGTGTATTGCCTTAGCTGAAGAATTAATTCATGGACTGCAACAAAAAGTTTCATAAGTGAGCAATATATAATGTGGGTGTGTAAAATACAAGAAGCGATGATTAGAGTAAAGACAAAATACATGAAGCAATTAAAATTGCAAGACATGTTAAAGAAAAATTGTGGATTGATGTGCCATAACTACAACTGATGATCCTGATGACCCTAAGCCTTCAACTTCAAGCAACATGTACTCTCCTAGAATAAGATAATAAGAGATCATACTTTGTTAATGGAAAAAAGGAAAGTACACTGGTAAGTACCTGAGTACTTAACTATATATTTTAGTAAGTAAAAACCTTAGTATATTACTTTTTATCACTGTACTACAGTATATTTCAGAGACATGTATTTATATATACAGATATATATACCTGTATGTATGTGTGTGTGTGTGTGTGTGTGTGTGTGTGTGTGTGTGTGTGTGTGTGTGTGTGTGTGTGTGTGTATATATATATATATATATTTGTACGTACGTACCGTAACCCCGAAACCCCCAAAAACCCTAAACCGTAGTGTCGTACTAACTAACTACTACCGTACGTACGTGTAGAGGTA